>NC_068322.1:20095575-20260575 GCF_025860055.1 Xyrauchen texanus | reverse complement strand
TGTGGTAGATTTTTGCATTTGACCGCCTCCACAACTATACATCAACATTGTAAGTGGTTACTACAGTATACAAGCCGTTTAGTCAGTAAGCAGCTCCACAGCAACATAATTTCACTGGGAATTCATCCAGTAGTTCAACATGTGGAAATTAGCACATAATAGGTGATACTTGTGACTTGGTGCATCACAGTAGCATTGGAATGCCAGATCAAATGTAAGCAATTATTATGTGAATCATGTAAGCAATGTCATTACTTCATTATCAACTACTAGAATAATGTCATTAATAAATTAAATAAGTGTGATAATGAATCCTATGTATGGAATGAAATACAAACCTTTATTATTTTGCAGTGGTGATGACCCACCATCACATACACTACAATAGTCAAATAACTAAAGCTGACTATGTAAAGATTTTTCTCAATACGCAAGATAATAGCCATGATAATAACAAGCTAAACATGACACAAGACACATCCTTTATTTAAATACTCAGACAATTCTAAAGAGAGGCCTTACTTCTCGTTTATCCCAATCCACTTCATGAAAACAGCATATTTTAAAACCAAAAACCCATTAACAGATGAATGCCATAATTTGATAAGAAAATTAAACTGTTGCCTTATTACTGTCACAAATTGACGAAACACTCACATTTAGCTAGTTAATTTACATGAATATTAGCCATTCCTCAGGTGCATCAGTAGCAGGTGTATTAACGACTCTCCTAACAAATACAGTATTTATGTGTGTTTCAAACGCTCAACAATGGCGGATTTGCAAAGAATCCTACAGCTTGAGCACTGAAGGCAATGCAGAAGTCAAGCAGTGTTCAAAAATGCCTACAAAAGAACAAATTTCACACCACTGGACTTTCTATCTGATGATGACATCGTAAGAAAATTCCCGGTTCCAAGGACCAAGATCCTTAATATGCTGCAGGTTGTGAAACCACACCTTCAGAGGGCCACAAGAAGAAACTACGCCTTAAGTCTAGCAGTGCAGTTCTTAGCAGCACTGCATTATTGTGCTGTGGGAAGTTTTATGGAGGTGGTTGTTGATGGCCTGGGGCTCAGCAAGTCTTCGGTCAGCAAGGCTGTGACAGCTTATGAACAACATGCTAACATTCCCCAAACTCCTCAAGAAATCCATCTGGCCAATTAACAGTTCCCCAGAGTGTCAGGCGTCATCAATGGCACCCTGAAGGCAAGTCCCTTGGTGAATTAGCCCTTGTACATTTGAAGGAACGGCTATCCAGCCATTAATGTTCAAGTAGTGTGTGATTACCAGGGGTCTTCACTGACATTGTGGCAAAATGGCCTGGAAGCACACATGGCTCTTTTGTGTGGGCCAATTCTGCAATTTGCCAGGTGGCTGAAGAGGGTGACTTTGGTGACAGCTGGCTGTTGAGAGACATTAGATATCTTCTTCGCCATACCTCTTGACACATGTGCAGCATCCAGCCACCACACAGAGAAGAGGTTCAATCAGGCCCGTGGAAGAAGGAGCCTGAAGCTGAACCCCTCCAAAAGCTGTGCTGTTGTAGTGGTTATTGCAATTCTCCACAACATTGCAATATTGAGGGGGGAAGGGGGGAGGGGGGTTATGCTGGCTAAATACATACAAATTCTGTCGTTTTGATTTAATGTGCTGTGTAACGTCATTTTCCCCACCATGTCTGATATAAAAATCTGTGCGACACACTTTGCTAAAGGCGTGAGCATTGTCGAAATGACTTCGAGATATGAAATTAAATTCTTCCATCCAGCTGTTGTTAAATTTACATGTATATTTAGTTTTTTTTGACGGAGCACCACCTGAGTCTTCTCCTCCAATCTACCAGTGATGCTTGATTCAACTTTCTGCATCTACTACCTGCGCAAATATCAACAGAGCAACTGGGTTGCCAGGTTGAGGTCACAAATGATTATACATTTGTATGATGAGTTGATTGCGTGAGTAGGATGCGTTTCATACAAGATCTGGCAACTGGACACCTTGGAATAATATATTGATGTGATTATTCATATAACGAGGTTTAGGCCATACAAATTACGGGAGTTTCCCAGGAGAAGCAACAAAATGGGAGGGGGCGGGAGATGGGTGTGAACTATGGGAGACTCCCAGGGAAAACGGTGTTGACAGGTATGCAATAGAGAGAACGTTTTATATCAGTGAAAATCACTAACATATATATATGATGTTTTACATATATTGCCAGATGTGAAATTTCTCATTAGGAATGTTGTAACACTGTAAGATATTCGCTTGTAAATAATAAAATAACTCACCTTTTCTAAGCGGAAACTAAGCCAATGCTGTGCTCCAAACAGCATAAATAATGCCTTCAGATGGCACTTCGAAGGGCGAACGAATGTGACAATCACGCTGGATGATCGTTTCAAACAGAATTTCCAATAAAAATAATGTAAAAATTAAATTACGTGATATTTGAGCACCACAACTTCAAACCTTCCAAAGCTCTCAGAGGGGATGGTGAAGTATTTGAAGGAATAAGGCATAGGAATAGGGGTGATAACACACCCCAGCCACATCTAAATCAATGACGTCGACAACACAAACTAACAATGGGCTATGCTTCTAACCACAGGTTTCGGGAAACACCAAATCATTGAACTATGTTGGTAACGATGGAATTTGTGACCATAGTTGGCAAACGATAGTTTTGGGAAGCGCACCCCAGAACAGTGGCCATTTACAGTCAAGTCTTAAAGTAGAAGTAGCAAGAAAACGAAGTGTTTTCTGTGCAGAGGGTCAGAATGAGGATAAAAATGATTATGGTTTACAAATATATGACAAAATAAATCTTTATTATATGTGAACCTCAAGCAGTACCACCGCTCCCTATAAGCAGACTATGCAGTATCTACGCAGGGCACCAGCTCCCTAGGAGGGCACCAGAAAGTTGACCGGCTGCCCTTTCTCGCACGTTATACGTTATTCGTGGACCCGAAAGCAGTTGTGGAACACAGATCACTGGAACTCCTGCAAAGGGCATCAATTTGGCCAGCGGCGGCCCTGACCTCAAGGAACATATTTAAATAAAAAAGGCATGTCATGACCCCTTTAAATAGACCATCAGTGGTCTCCTTAACCCCAACTTTCAAGTTGTCACCCTCATTTACATGTATGCATGCGTTTGCGGAAAATAAAGAGAGAAAGAAAAATGTTTGTGGGCGCAAACACATCTGGATTGAGGCCTTGCATAATTCATACCAGTCAGGCTCAATGTGAAGGTCTGTACGGGCGAAACCGCGGACAGATCTCTCGCTGTGTGGCTCTTTGAAATGGAAAGTAACCTCCAGCCCACCTTTGGTCTGATCACCGGTGCCAGCATATGCTATCCCTTTGCATCCCTCTCATTTGGACATGAATAAAGGAATAATTCACCATTAATAAGTGCGTTGCTGGCGTTCTGTTATTCGGTATCGCTGACGGCAGCTGTTATCAAACAGCGGCTGTTTCACCGGAAGCTTTCAGAAACCTGACCGCACACCTCCTCCCTGTTGTCCACAGGGGACCAATTTATTAACATGTGGGAAGAAGCACAGTCTCTTTCTTTCACATACACATACACACACACACATACTCTATGTACGTGGAGAACAGGGGCTCGGCGGTAGGGTAACAGAAGGAAACGAGGAAAAAACTAAAGAAAAACAATTTGGAGTGGGCTGTCAGGTGCTAACAAGAGCGGTGAGTTCATTTTGATTACCTGAGCTTGGGTGCCATGTTGAATGAGATCCTAAATTAGTCACAGCGAATAGCCCACAATTGATTTGCACTTTGAATACAGCATTCCGCATTTTTACGGCAGATGTTGAATACAGTACTGAACCTTTTTTTTTCTCTCTCTCGGTAAAGGTAATTGAAAGGGTCTGACAAAGTGATTGCTGTATTTTATTTCAGTTAATTTGCTCCCAGAAATAGTGAAGCAGGCACATGTTGACACACACACACACACACACACACACACACACAAACATGCATGCATACATGGGTAAGCCTGTCAAGAACATGTCTAAAGGTTATATTTTAGCCTGGAAAATGTAAATAAAAATAAGAAATTATATTTTTCAATAAGAAAATTAAGCCTGTTGAATGACCGAAAAGATTTTTTACATTTGTGACACAATTTAATGACAATTACACAGAGTTTTGCCCAGACTTCTCATTACCACACACACACATATATATATATATATTATATATATATATATTAATACTGTAAAACAAATCCTGTTGTTTTTACAAAAAAAAAAAAAAAAAACTGGCAGCTGTGGTTGCCAGAATAATTATGTAAAAATGTAAACAACTTTATAGAACATCTTGTATATTTTACAGTTTAGAAACTGTTGTTTTTACTGTACATTTAACGGTGCATTACCGTCATTTATATGATTAAATAATAAACTTGATATATTAACCTTCTGAACTGTAAAATTCTGCTTGACACTTTATATGGTATTGTTAATCACTGTTAAAATTACAAAAGGGCACATGATGACATGAAGTTCATCAATAGAGGCCCTACCAGGAACAATGATCAATAAACATGTAGAGACAGTGCTCAGTGTCACTCACACGAACACGAAACACCATCAGGGTAACACATGTGAACTAAACTAAATAACATATACTGTTACACAGAACATGCCAAAGTACAAAACTGATATTCAAATTAAGAAGCAACATATCTATTCCCATAAAATATAATGAATTGTAATGGGTCACACAGGGAATTCTGGAAAAACTCGATTATTGTTTTTTACCGTCATTTTAAAAATAATTTACTGTAAAAAGTCTCTTGTTAAACATAATATTACATTATATCATTACTTATATGGAAAGATCATACTTTCTAAAAAATAATTTAAAGAAAATCATTTTGACTACATTTTACTGTACAACCACATGCATTGTATTTTAAGGTAACTACTCCTTAAACAATTTACATTGTTTTACTGTGCCATTTTTATAGTCTTTTACCGTTAAAATTACGGACAAATTATATAGCATATATACTCTCTCTCTCTCTCTCTCTCTCTCTGTGTGTATATATATATATATATATATATATATATATATATATATATATATATATATACAGTATACATATATATACAGTATATATATATATATATATATATATATATATATATATATATATATATATATATAAACTCATATGCACTCATACTTACTCATAATTAACTCATAAACTCATTACTGAAATGTGAAACAAACATCTTATTGCCTTTATGCTGATTGAAATTTTAAATTATAAAAAATTATTCCAGTATTTTCTACTGTATTCTTTTTATTTTTTATATTATGACATTTTCATTCATATTTGACACCTTTTTGCTCAAAATTATCATTACCATATAAGAAACGTATTTCTTTATTTCATTATTCATATATATATGTGTGTGATAGAAATTGTAAAGTATGTATTCATCATGTATTTGTTGTACTGCCTTTAATGTATGCTTATTTAAATAAAAAAAACCTGCATTGTAGTATGTTTTTTTTTACTATAACACATACTGTAATAAAGTAATTAAAATCTAATAAGAATTACCACTGAGAATAATTCAAATG
Organism: Xyrauchen texanus; assembly: GCF_025860055.1. Lineage (NCBI taxonomy): Eukaryota > Metazoa > Chordata > Actinopteri > Cypriniformes > Catostomidae > Xyrauchen > Xyrauchen texanus. Next base: position 20,254,947 of record NC_068322.1, on the reverse strand, counting down.
AAATTTGTATTTATTTATTCATTCTTATGTTAGGGTGAAATATGAGCCATGACATAAAGTGCAGAATTGTACCCTGTTCATATAATGCATGGGAATTGAAGGAGATATCTGTATGCTATGATATTACATATTAATAGATAGCGATTAAGGGTGCAAAACAATTTGCATCCGTCAATGTAACATGTAAATTATGATTCATACAGGAAGTGTTTGCTAATGAGGTGATGTATTAGCCATTTGTAATTGTCAGTGGGGGATGAATATGTTGTTTTTGTAAAATTTGTCAAGAGAAAGCAGCAAGGAGTGCTTACAATGCACCATTCCTCCTTTATGCTCTCTTTCTTTCTGTTCATTCTTTCTGTGTCCACTTCTCTTGGGCTCAGTGGCTCGTGACGCTCCATATGTTTGTCTGCTCCTCCTGAGAGAAAGAGAAAGAGAGAGAGAGAATTCAGGGAAAGCTAACCCAAAATTTTAAATTCTGTCATTATTTATTGATCCTTATGACTTTCTCTCTTCCGTGGAACACTGAAGGAGAAGTTCAGCTAAATGTCCTGTTGCTCACTGCCATACAAAGGGAAAGTGGATGGGGGCATGCACTGCCAAGTTTCAAAAAGGACAAAAAAAGCTCAATTAAAGCATCATAAAAACAATGACAGAGCTAGTAAATAATGGTAGAGTTTTTTGATTTGAACCGCTCATATTAAACAGAAACCTCTCGCTTCCTGCATTGACTCCTAATGTTTTCCTAAAAGCTGAATGCCCCGAAATGACAGGAGGAGGAGAGAGCATGTGGATGATTGGATGGGAGAGACAGACATTTGGAGATGGGGGGATGTAATGTGTGTGTGTGTGTGTGTGTGTGTGTGTGTGTGTGTGTGTGTGTGTGTGTGCGTGTATGTTATCACTTTGTGGGGACCAAATGTCCCCATAAGGATAGTAAAACCCGAAATTTTTGACCTTGTGGGGACATTTTGTCGGTCCCCATGAGGAAAACAGCTTATAAATCATCCTAAATTATGTTTTTTGAAAATGTAAAAATGCAGAAAGTTTTCTGTGAGGGTTAGGTTTAGGGGTAGGGTTAGGTTTAGGGGATAGAATATAAAGTTTGTACAGTATAAAAACCATTATGTCTATGGAGAGTCCTCATAAGGATAGCCGCACCAACGTGTGTTGAAAGCTAAATCCATGCATGAGAGCTCCCCACAGAAATAAACACACACGCTTGAGTACTATCAAACACACAAGTACACACGCCATATCAGCCACACACACAAACAAACCATTTTTTACCAACATTATGGATGGGCGGATCGATCTTGAAATATCGATACTTGTGATATTTGATACCTATTGATAATTGTATATGTGAGGATGGATCCTTACATAATTATACTGATACTAAATGTTTTCTACTTTCCATGAAGTCATTCATTTTCTTTTTCTCTGTCTCTTGTAGGCAGGACGCCAGTGATCTGTCTGGAACTATACAGAGGTAGGACTGGTTCTCTATCTCACTTGCTCTATCAGTTATTTTGACTCAATTCTGGATCTTCAATATTGTATTTACTGCTACTGTATTGTATATTGGCGCAATATTTCTCTATGTTGCACAAAGCAAAAAATGTAATTCTGTCTTTTCATTTTTTAACTGAGGCCTTGGGCTGATCATTGAATTGGGTAACTGGCAAACACTTGTACATAACATCTCTGACCTTGTGCATGTATTTGGTCTCAAAAGTGTTTAATAATACCCCTACCTTATAAACAGAACATAATACTTCCAAATCCTAGTGAGCTGTGTATCTAGCCAGAATATTAAGGCATAGTAGGTGCACTCTCTTAAATTCAAAGGCAGCATTGCAACCTTTGTAGAGCAGAAATTGTGACCACACAAATATGTCAAATTCAAGAAATTTGATTATAAATATACTTACAGTATATTTAATTCAATACTGAAGTATTGATAACGTTCAGTCTTATAAGCAATATTGTATTATACCCTGTCTCTGTGTGAGCTATGTGTTTTATGCTTATTAGAGTATTGTGTTGTTAGCTTAGCAACATGCTAACACTAAGTTGAATTTCACTGGAGCTTCACTAGAGGAGCACTAAGAGTTGACGCAAATACAAAACGTTGTTTTTACAGATTTTAGGCACTTGTAAGCTGGTTTGACTTGAAGAATAGCTAAAATGCAATAACAGCCAACTTAGGCTAGTGTTTTAAGCATTTTGTTTTTTTCTTTAGGAGGGTTTCTTTGAAATTCTGAATATGAGACAGGCAAAGATACAGAGAGAGAAATAAAAGAGGAAAGAGGTGTTCTTAGTGAATCAAGGTGCAGAGTTGAGGTTGGTAAAGATCTGTGACTGAGGGCCATTAAACCCAGCCCAAAGGCTATGAGACGACACATCCAGAGAGAGAGCGAGAGCGGCAAGGAGTTTTTGATAAACTGCTGATCCTGAAATAGCTGCACCTATTTTTCATCTGGGATTCTGTTAAGCATAAATTGTCACGTCTCATCTGGAGTGGAGCTTTCTTCCTCAGGGGCCGCACATAAACTCAAAGCCACTGCCAGAGTTTGTAGCCCTCTCTGTTGTTATGGCGATGCACCGTGGATTACCGCCAGCAACTGGCTGATTGATGGACAGCTTGTGAGTTTTCAAGGGCGCTAGCAAGGAATAATTATATCACCCTGGGAAAGTCAGGATAGACGCCATATTTTATTTGACAACAATAAAAACGAGGCTGTGACGGATAGACGAACAGTCTGTTCATTGGGCCTCATTCAGAATGAAATTCTATGTAAAATGTTCATTAAACCATTCCTATGTAAATTGTACTGTTTAACCTAATAACAAAAGAACTCCATAATACAAATGCATGGGAGACTCACAACAGTTTCCACAAGAGTTTGGTATTAGCATGTTGCTAAGCTAACAACGTGATACACTTATAATGTAGGAAAGAATTTATGAATGATTTTAAGAGACATTGATTTGTTAGAAAAACCATTCTTATGTAAGCTGTTTTATTCAGAGCAATTATGAAAGAACGTAGAACGCAAAGTGCAAGGGAGACTCACAACTGATTCAAAAAGAGTTTGACGCTACGTTGCTAAGCTAATAGCGTGATATCAAGGTACTTTTAGCAAGTCAGTTCACTCGGCAGCCATCTTTGTAATGCCCTCTAGCTGTCCGGGCAGCTATTTTCTATGTAAACAAGCCTTGAATAGGGAAAGACAGAAATCTCCAAAACGGTTTCAACAATGGTATCATAATTTGTGCTTCTTTACCTCAGATTTAGCTAAACAAATCCAAATTTTTCCAGCTTGTATAGCTAATGTGCATGCACATTCTTGAGTCGACATCATTGACAAGTGATGTCTGTATCTAAAAGCTGGGTCTTTTACCTGTGGGACTTCCCTTCCACATCAGTTGATCATTGGGCATTCCAATTCCTCCAATTCGTTTTAACAGAATAGACCCGTCTCTGATAAATAGTCTCTGGTGATACTCTAATAAGTATGAAAATTACATAAGAATGGACTTCTGAATGATGTACACTGTGAAAAATGATCGTAAAACTATTATTATGTAAATTGTCACATTCAATTTAACTAGGATAGAACCCCTTACAAAGCAAATCAGAGACTCAAAACTGATCCAAAAGAGTTTGCCGTTAGCATGTTGCTAAGCTAATAACGTGATACTCTAAAAAGTATTACTAAAATATGTAAGAATGTATTTATAACGTTTTCATGAATGAGGCCCAAAATGTCATACTATCGTGTACATTGGTGTCAGTTGTATAACTGACAAGACATAGACTGACATCACCATGCCCTCTTAGTTTTCAATCCCTCCCCTCCAACTGCCTGTCAAATAAAGTCTACTTTTCACCCTCCAATATATTCCTAATGGAACAAATCATTTCCCGCCCTCCACATATTTGTCAGATAACGAAAGTGAAATGATTTGTGATATGAAAATGAACAGCATTTCATGTTGGATTTAAATAAGACGTATACCCTGACTGAGGTCCAAATCCAGAACCGCACTTATCAAATACAGCTCTGAAGAGCACTTGCATGGCCCCTAAAGAATTTGAGTGTGTGCCACAAAAACATGGGGGAAAACTTGTTATTTACATCATAGATGTCCAGGAACTCAATGACGCAATGACTTGGGCATCATGTGTGCTTCATGTGTGCATATGGGACTAATTTACAAGATATTGTTGGATTAATCATGGTGTTTGTTTGAATTCCCCAACCTCGCTTTAGTATACCACACCCAAAATTACCTCAGTGTACATAAGCATGCCAGAACTCTGCAAGTGTGTGCGTTTATCTGTGTGTTCACAGCTATTTTTGTGTGGCTTCATCCAGGGTGCACCAAGAGCCGGGGAAAACAAGTGAAATATGCAGATGAAATGCTAAAGAACAAACTGAAATTCATGAGAATAACAAAACACCTCCAGGAGTGAGAGGAAATGAGAGATAGACACAGAAGAGAGGAAATGAGAGGAAATGGGACTGTTATTGGTGTATTAGTAAAATTATTAGGAAAAAAATGACTTCTGTGAGTGTGATTGTATTTCATTTGTAGCTAGTTTGAGAGCAATATTGTCCACAAGTGTGTGTGTGTGTGTGTGTGTGTGTGTTATTAAGGAGTTGACTAGGAGAACTCTGCACATGAAAGTCCCTTATGGTTAAAAGGTTTTCAGACTTTATTATATGAAATATGCTGTGAATGAGCATGAAGGCCTGAAAAGTGTTTTTGCAGAGGATTTAGGTAACTAGGACTAGGTAAGTTGGGAGACCACTCGGAGTAGCACCATTCATTTTACATCAGCGTGACACACAAAGTGACAACACAAGTGAGTCATTCTAGTAATAAATAAAAACACAAAGTGGACTGTAGCAAAATGACATTATCCCTCCTTTTAATCTCACTATAATATTCTATTTTGCTACATTGTGACATAAATCATCAATTAGTGACGTTTTTCTTGAGAGAAACATTTGGTGCAGGGTAACAGGTTAAGCAAAGTCTTGATTGGCTCTCCATTCAATCTCATTGCTGTTAAGGATGGGGCAGTGGTGGCTCAGTGGTTGAGGCTCAGTGTTACTGACCAGAAGGTCGGGGGTTCAAGCCCCAGCACCACCAAGATGGCACTGTTGGGCCCTTGAGCAAGGCACTTAACTCCAGGTTGCTCCGGGGGGATTGTCCCTGTAATAAGTGCACTGTAAGTCGCTTTGGATAAAAGCGTCTGCCAAATGCATACATGTAAATGTTAAGGAGAAGCAATCGAGCTATTTAAGGGATCTCAATTGTGATTTTTCTTTCTGAGGGGCTACAATACGAAATATAGCAGCAAACTTATATGCACATATTCTCTCTCTCTCGCTCTCTCTCTCTCATCACCCTCTGTCACATAACAAAGGAAAAAGGAACAGAAAGAAAGGGAACAGTGAAATAAAAGAACATGTGACTGTGTAATTAGATCCTGTGTGCAATCACTGATTCCCTCGTGCTGAAAGACTGACTGCCTCCTACCTTGCTGCATCAGTACCATTCCTCTTATTTTTCTTTTTTCACTCCCTTCTTTTCCGGTACCGGGGGTCTTAACAGCAGTGGGGGGGCCGAGAGGAAAGGGGAGCGGAATTTGTTGTCAGCTAATTGCATCTCTCCGTGGCGATTATGTTCTCATAGAGAATACAACCAATTATTATGTGAGCCGGAATGGCAGTGCGAGAGAGCGTTTACCGAACCGTCATGGCGGCCGTGTGGGACCCGGCCTCATTATCACCACGGAGACTGACCCGCCCCCTTCACCCAGCAACTGCTCTAATTACCATCCAACCAGACCTGTCAATCAACACTATTTATAATCTAACTCTGAGAGAGGACGAGAAAAAGAGAGAAATTCTATCGAGAGACATTGTCCCTGGGTATGAAAAGTAAACCTTCAAGGTTTATTACAAGTGTTTATGTTGGTCCCTCGTGTAGAAGGATGCATACTGTGAACGTGTAAGGCCTATTTTCCTCTTTTGTTTTTCCACAAATTGATTATCTGGCCTCTTTGCTAAAGAACCTTTTAAAACGATCACTATATATAGATCACCTCATTGAAAACAAATAGACCTCAGTAAGAGACTTTAGTTAGGGTAGATGCCATATTTGATTTGACTTGAATGAAAACAGGCTGTGATGAATAGACGTTCAATCTGTTCAATGATCATTCAACCGTCAAAACATTAGTTATGGAAATTATAAATAGACTAAGACTGGACAACCTTTTAAAGGGCTATACTTCTATCCCTCACTGCCTCATTTTAAATCACGTCAACTTAAATATGGCATCAACCTTGACGAAGGTTCATTGCTGCATTTCATTAAAGCACTATTCGATGTATTTTCAACTGGTCATTAGTTAATGTCATTTTTAAAGCATTTCTGTGCATTTTAAAGCAGCTAAAACATTCACTGTCGTTTGTTCGAACGGCGTTCAACCAATGAGTTTGCGTAGTTTACGATTTCTCTTTAAGATGTTTGTAAACAAATGCTTACAAAAGTATTCAATGCTTTCAAGCTAGCATGCTCTTGGCGATATATACATGTATGTGCTTATTGGGCATAAATGTAACCTAATTGACAGAATAGTTCATCTATTAAAGTTCAGATTAAAAGTGAATTGTGTAATTTTTGCGGCACTATCATCACTAAACAGAATTGCAAAAAGAATCCATTTTTAAACAGGTTTCCAGAGCACTTCCCCTGTCTACCATTAGTCCGTCAAACAGATAGCCCCGCCCCAAACTCATGCCATTGGTTGAGCCAATATTGCTACGTTTTAGAGAAATCGACCTATGAATGGCTTACTTGTATAGTTTCTTCATCCTGATTTTCACGAAACCTGTCAAGAAAATGTCCTGGGCTTTAATATACAATGCTAGATTCTGCATATTAAGCTGGGATGAGAGAAAGTATTTTAGCATTGGAAGAAATTACATTAATCATCAATAATTTGTTTCACATCACATCGTCAAATTGTTATTAGTCTTAAATTGCCGTCTCAACTATTTTGGAGTGAAGTCATCTTATTTGAAATTACTGTACATTTTTCACAAGGTAAAACATCATATAATGTGTAATTGTAGTGCTTTCAATATAGCAAAGGGTGAATCCATCCATCCATCCATCTTCAACCGCTTATCCAAAGTCGGGTCGCGGGGGCAGCTGCTCTAGCAGGGGGCCCCAAACTTCCCTATCCCTAGCCACATTAACCAACTCCATTTCCAGGCCAGTGTGGAGATGTAATCTCTCCACCTAATCCTGGGTCTTCTCCGAGGCCTCCTCCCAGCTGGACGTGCCTGAAACACCTCCCTAGGGAGGCGGCCAGGGGGTATCCTTACCAGATGCCCAAACCACCCCAACTGACTCCTTTCGACGCAAAGGAGCAGCGGCTCTACTCCGAGCTCCTCACCGATGACTGAGCTCCTCACCCTATCTCTAAGGGAGAAGCCCGCCACCCTTCTGAGGAAGCCCATTTCGGCCACTTGTACACGTGACCTAGTTCTTTCGGTCATGACCCAACCTTCATGACCATAGGTGAGGGTAGGAACAAAAATTGACCGGTAGATTGAGAGCTTTGCCTTCCGGCTCAATACCGCAATACCGCCCCCGCTGCCCCGATTCTCTGGCCAACCTACCGCTCCATTGTCCCCTCACTCGTGAACAAGACCCCAAGGTACTTGAACTCCTTCACTTGGGGCAATACCTCCTTCCCTACCTGGAGTACTCACTCCATCGGTTTCCTGCTGAGAACCATAGCCTCAGATTTAGAGATTCTAATCCTCATCCCAAAGGGTGAATATCATTTACAAATCACTCATACTGTCAACTTTTTCAGAATTGGGGTAGTACATGAAATACCCATGAATTATTTAGCCATATTATATCTCGTCTGTGTGTTCTCATTAACACCATAGTTATGTTCCACAATGGCCATCTAGTGTTTGTTTCCTTGAAGAACAATCGCAGGCCTCTGAATGTGCCACCTAAGGTGAGGCTTTGTAGAGGGTTCATTGGGCAGTCCTCTGAACGAGCTGCACCACGGTGCCCCATCTCCATCTATTGGGGGAGGCCCCTGAATGAGCTCTACGGTGAGGCCTCGTGTAGGCAGAGTGTTATGAGGCGTGGGACCTTGGAGCGCTGCCCTGCTGTTACTCACAATCCTAATACCTCACAGATGTGCTGGATCGAGAACCAGCTGTTTAACATTACGTACGCACACAAAAACGCTGGCAGCTCCTAACAGACGGTGGGACGTTTCCTAAAAAATAAATTTATATAAACACTGTAAATGTACAAATTAATAAATTAATAAACCTCATGTTGTTCCAAAACTATATGAATTTCTTCTCTGTGAACACAAAAAGATCATTTTTAAAGAAGGTCTTTGCCAACTTTTTATATAATAAAAGTGATTCTGAGGCTGTAGAGCTCCAAAATACAAAGAAGAATTGTGCATGTATGTAATGTGACTTGTAAGATATTTTCCATGTCTTCTTAGGCCACTTGATTACAAAGTAAGAAAATACATTAAATAATATATACATTAAATAAATGAACAGAAATATGTATATAATACTTATTAGGACTCTCAATTTAATTCATAAATAGTGTGAAAAGTAAAAAGTGTGAACAGTTGATCATGTCCCTGACACATGCGTACGTACGAGCATACGAGCACTTCAAGCTTGAAGTACATCTTGAATGCGCCTCAACAAATCTTACAAGCAGCGCAGCAACAGAATGAGACCCACTCACTACAGTAGTGCATCATGTGGGCGAAGCACAACTGAAGACAGGATTCTTGAGATGCATTTCGATTTCAAAGTTTCCACTACTTTTAACTTGACACAGCATCCTAAAAATGCACCGTTTATGATGCTGAATACCAGTGAGGTGCTCAAAACGCGTCCATCTGAGGCACACACATGTACTGTATATAGAGCGACAAGTAAAAGGCAGATGGCAAACTCAATGCAAAACAGGTTGCTGTAAACTGTAGGTATGTTCAATAATATGAGAATAAAATCTATTGAGTTCTTAAGACACTTTTTGTATTGTTTAATTAATGCTAATCATCTTCCACAATAATGCAACCTATTTCAAACTGAATTTCAATCCATACTATGTATATTTAATAGGGCTGTCAATCGATTAAAATTTTTAATCGAATTAATTACATGGTGTCCCGATTAATTAATCGTGATTAATCGCATATAAAAATATTTGCTGAGAAAGCCCCTCATATAACAATAATTCAATATATAATGATTATACATATTTATATCAATATATAATTATACATAGTTATCTTTAAATATTTTAAAATTATATATATATATATATATATATATATATATATATATATAATAAAAAATATTTAGATAATTAAAATGCATTACATTCTTGTGGCAGAAGAGTTCATCATTAATAAGACGATACAAAAAGTGGCTTTAGAATACAATGTAATGTTTACTACCATATTATTGATAATAAGACAATCATTGACACACAGTTCACAGCAATCCATTTCACAAGTGAATTTGTCAATCAGTTGGAGATTTATTATGAGGGCTTGTTTAAGAGCCCGTCAATCTACACCTGCGTCAGACATGCTTGTGTAGCATCTCGGTTGTGTTGCATCATAAACATAAAATTTTTAGATCACTGTTTCAAGTTAAATATAGTTTAATACTCAATCTTTAAACACATCTTGAGATCCCTTAGTTCGGATTTGCACTCCATTAAGTGTTTTGAACGCAAGAACGTAACACATGTTTATGCTGTTCTGCCTACTGAAGTGTTTGCTACACTATATAAACTGTGTGTTGCTCATACAGCTGAAATTTCACTTACTGCCCTCTGGAGTAAACAGGTGGTACTACAAGCTTGCATTTCACAGGAATCTTCCTTATTATGGTCTGGGGGCATTGCAATTAATTGTGTTAATTTATTTTTTGTCAAATTAACTGAATTAACACGTTAAATCAACAGCCCTAATATTTATTATAGGCCCAACATAAGTATTTCAATTATTATGCAGTTTCTATTTTCTCAGCAAATAATTTCATACATGATTATTTCGAGTAATTAATCGGCATGTCCTGTAATTATCTCGATTAATATATATATATATATATATATATATATATATAGAAATGAAAAACCTCATGAAATATCCCATGCAGTGCACCTTAAAATGAAATATAGTGGACAAAATTAAATCAATAAATATATAATGGACTTAAATCATGGAATTTTGCAGTAAAAAAATAAAAATAAAAGATCAATAAAATATAGGTATAAATAAGGCATGTAATATATTTATTTATTTATGGGAAATTACATGAAATACTGTGTGAATACTGTGTGAAATACTCCATGAAATATGTTATAAAATACACCTTTAAATGAAATATAATGGACAAATCCAATGGGATAAATAAATATATCATGAAATAATTAAATCATGACATTTTGCAATTTAAAAAAATTAAAGATCAGTGAAATGTAGGTATAATTATATAAGGCGTACAATGCATTAATTTATTTATGGAAAAAGAAAAATGACAGGAAATGCCAAATGAAAAGCCGTATGAAACATGTAATAAAATATAACAGACAAAATAAATATATTATAAAACTATTTAATCGTGGAATGTTGTAATCAATTAAAAGTATAAGAAAAGTGGCTACAAAAATGAATAGGCCATGAAATGTATTTATTTATTTATCTAAAAAGAAAGGCAACATGAAATACACCTTGAAATGTAAACTGTCACTTTCACCTATCAAACTTAAGAGGTTAAAGTTAACTTTTCCTTTAAACAAATGTCACGTCACTAAAAACCCTCAGTGGAATAGCTGCATATTTTGCCTTCATTCATTGCATATTTTTGTATGTTTCACAAAAATATTTGCAATTGTTGTTCAGCTAGCCGACAGTTCAGACAGAGTCTGCGTGAATAAACTAAAGCTTCTAATCAGAGATACCCTGAATGACTTTGCATGTGAATACTCTCCTTAATTACACATTCTCACTCAAAGTCCCGTCCCTCCTCCCTGATTGTGTTATTGTCTCTGATATTTCTCCTCTAACTGAATATTCATGAGAGGAAGTGTCTCACTAGATGGCAGTGCAGCTCAGTGTGGCCATGCTAATGAGCTCACAGGGGATTAATATTTATGAGATCTGGGAGGAGAATACAGAGAAGTGACTTTGTGCAAGTATGTGTGTAGGCTAACAGTATATGGTGACTCAATGGCTAAATGAGTTAGAAAGCAAAGAGTGGCCTGTCATACACACACACTGACTTAAAGAGGAAAAGAGACTGTTGTTTCACCTGCTTTAAATAAATGTGCTGGAAAACGAATGGTGAAGTCATTTCACAGAGAGAACATTTACATTTACATGGATGCTGTGTGTATGTTTTCATGATTTATATTACAATTAAAATTCACAATAACAACTCAGTCATCATTTACTCACCCTCATGATGTTACAAACCTGTACATTGTTTCTACTAAGGAGCAAAAACAAATATAGTTGGCAGAATGTCCAAGCTTATCTTTTCCATACATGAAAGTGAATGGGGACTGAGGGTGTTGAGTTCCAATAAGAACAAAAAAGCACCATAAAATCACTACTAGAGTATCATAAATGTTGTCAATATGACTTGTGTGCTAGATTCCAAGCCTTTTGAAGCCATATGATAGATTTTTTTGAGGAGCAGGCCGAAATGTAAGCTATTATTCACTGAAAATCTTCCTCTAAAATCTCATTAACTTGAGAGATGTTCAAATGTTTTTGAATCCTTATATTAAATTCATCAAATTAATTGGTTTATTTTATTGTATCTATAATCAATGAGATTAATAAAATATTTGCTGTTATTTATTTAACACAGTTGATGCATTTAACAGTTGATTAGCATTTAGCAGTTAATATGACATTATAACAATATACAGTGGGTACGGAAAGTATTCAGACCCCCTTATATTTTTCACTCTTTGTTATATTGCAGCCATTTGCTAAAATCATTTAAGTTCATTTTTTTTCCTCATTATTGTGCACAGCACCTATTGACAGAAACACAGTGTTGACATTTTCACATTTATTAAAAGAAAACTGAGATATCACATGGTCCTAAGTATTCAGACCCTTTGCTGTGACACTCATGTTTTTAGATGACCATACATACGATTGTACTATTTCCACAGATGGATGAGTAGCTATTGAAACATTTTTGCATATTCATCGCATGCTGTCCAATCCATGTTATTAACCTTATATGTTATGCAAGTAACATTTAAATAATGTATATAATAATGCTGGAGCTTTACAAAGTCACAGTGTGAAATTTCTAAACTAGACTATGGACTAAAGACTTTATTATATTTTCATTTTTGCTTTAATTCTTTTGCTGTTTGAGTAAATGGGAAGGCAAAACTAATATTTGCTGTGGTCTCCCATTCATCGCTCTTGAAATGTACTCCACTAAGATTTACTTCCACATTCCAGATCTGGAAATAGGAAAAGAGTAACTCAAATTCAGGGTAAAATTTGAACAGTGTGAAACATAAAACAAAATCACTGTGGATTACATTCATTCAGAATTTGAAAATACCATAAGGTCAGAGAGATGGTGGACAAAAATCATGTGGAACTAAAGGTTTTGGTTGGCAGTTAAATGATTTAACTTTTCCACTGCACGTATCGGTTTGCCTCGCCTCAACTCTACTCGCTTAACTTTTCTGAGCTTGCATTTCCACTTCAGTGGACCTCTGTTGCCGTGACATCATCTTAAATGTGACACAAACTGACCAAAACAATAACATCGTGGATGTGTCCAGGGCACTCTCCCTCCCATTGCTTGCCGGTTTAGATCCATTTGGTCGAACCACTTCCACTTTTCCTTGACTTTTTAGTTTTGCGTCATTTCTTTCTTCACTAACGAGTGGACCGTCTGCACCTCGTTTATTGACCATGGCGTGGTTTTGCACACAGCCATTTATTTTTTCACAATTTGAAAGGGCGTGAACGAATGATACTGTTATCGCTGTTGCTAACTTTAAAACTAGCGGGTTGATGTCCCGTGTCGGAAATCCAGTGACGCTGGTAGTGACGATTCTCCCTGGCCAATCAGTGATCTGCATCTGCATTTTGACGTCACATTTAGAATCAGCTCGGCTCACCGTGGTGATACTAAAAAAAGTATCAGTACCAGGTACTGTCCACAGTGGAAAACCCCCAAAAAGCGAGCAGAGTTGAGTTGAGTCGTGTTGTACCGTGCAGTTGAAAAGCCCCATATATATTCAATTTTAAGGGTGTGTTCACACTTCTCTTGGTCCGGACCAGAAAAGAAAATGATACATTTAGTCCTGGTTCGCTTAGCGTTCACACTGCCATTTTTAACACCAAACCTAAAGATACAAAACCAAAGGCTTCAGGAAAAAGTCACAACCTGATTGGACAGCTTTTATGCAACGAAACTTGCCGAACATCCAAAACAATGGTGGCTGCTGGGTGAAATGCTCTCTTTATATTTATATATGTATATATGGTGGTATTTTTACCAGCTGAGAACAAACGAAGAGCTAATAAAATGTGTAAACAGCACCAGGAATTCCTCCGTTGCACACACAAACGAAGATATGCTGCAAGAACGGCTGTACCGAACTATAATGGGCAACATAGCTCCTATGAAGAAAAGAAGTATGCTTGAGGTCAGTTTAAATTACTGGTCTGTTTAGACATATTTGGTCCATGTTGCATTCATATATCAATCGAACCGTACCAGAGTTCATTTGGAAGCGGACCGAGACCCACTATTCAGGCGGTCTCAGTCCGCATGTTTGGTACCCACCAACGTTCAGGTGACAGCATTCACACTTGTTCAAATGAACTGCACTAACAGAGCAATCGTTCCAAACCTGCCAAGTGTGAACAAATCCTAAGGGTGTAGTCCATCATTAAACCAAGGTGATGCAGGCAGAGATCAATGAGGTCAGTAATTTCAGTGAGGTTCAGTGTGGTCCATCCTAAGTCCAAGGTCCAGGCATTGGCATATGGAGTATCTCATGTCTTGCATTGTAAGTGGACTTCACGGTCAATAAAATGGACGATAAAAAAGGATGATGTCCCACAGCAAAAACACCACTGTTGAGATTTTCTCACAGAAAAAGCTGGAAATATTTCGATTATTTTGATGCTCCTCAATAGCCAAAAATACCCAGAAAAGGAGCTGTGTTGTCTCTCTTTCTCTCTCATTAGCATCCTAATGAACATATTCTCTACCTCTTCTGTTTTCCTGTCAGTCTTAGAGAGAGCTTGCTGGCTTTGAAGTGTCTACACAGACAAATCCGCATCCAAAAGCACAATAGTCCTTAATTCATTTCTAAAGCTTTCAAAACCACACATACACACTGGGTTACGTGAACCTGAAATTCAGTGACAATGTACAGAAATACAGTATTCGTCACTCCGAACAAAACATTATTCCCAATAAATAGTGGGAACAAATGGCCTCAGTGTGTGTATGTGTGTTCTTTGAGGAAAAAATTGGAGAGACAGAACTCCAGAATCCGGCCTCTAATGAAAGGTGACAAATTAATTTCTGTCTAATAGCTGAAAATAGAACATGGCCGACTGCCTGTCTTATTGTGCGCGCCACACGGAAGAGAGAGGGTGTGGAAAATAATCTTTATTTGTCACTGTTGTTTGCTGTTGTTTAAACTTTAAGGTTTAAGTCCATACTTTAGGCTTTTAAAGCTATGTTAAAGCACAGACGAGGCGGATAGCAGTGCAGAAGGTCAGTTTGAAATCAAGCATCAATACAGCGAACTGGACCCGCCTCTCTGAGATTTTCATTGGTCACCGGATGTCTGCATCTGGGTGTGTTGCTGTCAACTTTTGGTCGCATTACGGTCAGAGTGTCACTTTCGCAAACTCTTGTGTTTTTTGTTTGTTTTTGTCCTCGCAACCAAGGTTAGACATTTACAGAGCCCCTAAGAGGACAGGGCTGAATTCGTTTTGCGTGTCCTCACAATTAATTTACCATGGCTTTACTACAGTAACCATATTGTAACATTGATATTCATAGTAAAACCATCGTAATAATACAGAAAAATCAAAACTATGGTAATAAAAACCACAATGTTGCAGTTATTATGGTTTTACTATACAAATACAATAGTTTAACGATGTTTTACTGAAGTAACATTGTAGACTGTAACCATAGTAAGTAGTAATATTGGAGTAACCATGAATTTTGTAGGCTAACCATGTTTTGTTTTTTTGGCGGAAGCATGCTTTTAATACAGTATACTGTATAATTTCATTTTCATTTATTTATTTATTATTATAGAATCATCTTTTTTTCAAATGTCCAAAAAGGAATAGGCTGAAGCCAAACCTTATTATGCCTACACATTTTACCTCTCTAGTTTCATATTCTCTCTTTAAATAGTTTACAGTCCTATTTACAGCCAATTTACAGTCCTATTCACTAATCTTAAAAACTAAGACAATATAAAAAAACAATTAGAGCAAAATGGCTATATAACATTTATAAATGTAACTTCACCCTAACAAATAAACTATTTGAATCAAACTTAACACATTTTAGCATTTTTTTAACTGCTTAATTTCTACATGACTCATGCACATGTATACAATCATATATATACATACATTATATAATACAATGTTTCTATCAACCCATTCTTTCATACTTTTTAACACCTCAATTTTAAACATTCTCTTAATTGTTTACACAATTTTAGCTTAAATTCTATTGTATTTGTATTAAAAGCATAATAGCCACAAAATAAGATTTGTATTAGCACAGTTTTCATTTGACTGTATTAGTACTATGATTTTACTACGAAAATCAAGGTTAAAATGTGGTGACTGTAATCTGCCCGCATATTGTGGTGTTAAGTATAAACAGGCTACCTAATGCTGATCTACATGAGACCCTCCATAAGCCACCCGAGTAAAAAAAAATGGGGTTGCTTATTTTCTCTTGTTTTGGGCTTATTTTTTCCATACCAGGTCGCTTGTTTCTCTTTTAAGATCTGACAACACTGTGTACATTGCATATTCTTACACTTGTACACATCTTGGAAATTACGTCAAATGGTGCTTCTTGCTGAGGTCGGGATTGGTTGATCTACCTCAAGTTTACAAGTCGGCTGTCCAACTTCGGTGGCGTTCCAGTCATTATTTCCAAGTAGGAGGTGGGAAAATTACAAATTCCGAGTTGTCTGAAAAGCAGCATTAAAAACTGGTTCTGCACCCGTGGGAACCAGGAAGTAATCACGTTCATATAAACAATGTTAAGCATGATTCTGAGGTTAACTTTTCTCTGTGAAATGAAATTTTAATTCCACTGATGGTAAGGTTTAGGGTTGGGGTTTGTGTTAGTGGGTAGAGTTAAGAAAATATGCATTCCTGTTGACTGCATTACCTCATTTTAAGCTTTTGCAATGGACATTTTACCTGGAGACCTGGAAACTGGAGCGCACACATTTTCAGAGGCTGCTCTGGAAAACTCGTAAAAAACTGTATTAAAACCATGGTAAATTTATTGCGAGGGAACACAAACTATTGCGAGAGAATGCAATACTAATTCAGAAAAAAAAATCCCGCTCTGTCCTCTTAGGGACTGAAAGTTTATGTACCCTGAAATCAACCCCATTCTTGCCAATTACTATCAGACATGTTTCCATGTTCCAAAGTGAAAGAATTTAACTACAGTGCTACTCTTAAGAAACCTCTTATGCTACGTTCGGAGGTGTCGGACGTAGGAAAATCTGAGTTGAAATTCCCCACTTCCGACCTCAGTGTGTTCCAGTCAATCACAGATCACGGTCACATGAACACAAGCCAAATGCATAAACACAGCACAGCCTTCCAGATGCTAGTTAGCTGGCTATCTAGTAGCTATTTCACAAACCAAATAGGGGAAAATGTTGGCATTGATTTAAATGCAAATGATTCTTCTTAACATCCTCTTGTATATTTATTGTGCATTCAGTGTTGCCATGTCCGCTTCTTATAACGGACTTTGGGCTTGTTTTTTATGAAGTCGCTTATGGAAGTCACGGGTTGCTTGTTTCCAGAGTACAGTCGCATTTTGGGCCTTGCTGAGTTTTGGTCTCCAAGAGCACAATAAACTGCGATCCACCATTTAAAAGCAGCAGCTAAACAGCCTCATCTATTGTCCATGCTGCGCTCTACAGTACATCAGTGGCGTCAAAAACATGGCCGGTGGAAGAGTCATCTGACCTGTGCGACGACAACATTTTGCAATGGCAGTCTAGCGAATATGCGCATATAAATGCTTTTCATCTGAAACTGGATCAGTGAGTGACAGGGCAGCCCTGTTCATTTCCTCACTCATGGCAATAATGACAAAAGAGACATATGCAAGGAAAATAAATAATCAAGTAGCCTACATTTCTCCATTGTTTCAATTTCTTCATTAGATATGATGTATTAAAACAGATTTGATTTGACCGGAGTTTCGTGGAGAAGCAGACCTATAATTAAAATGATTAGTGCAGTTTATTTTTATTAAATTAACATTCTGTTTCAGCTTGTTTATTATAGCCAAAGTCAGGGTTCCCACCCTTTTTGACCTATGAATTTTCATGACTTGTCCTCATTCAAAATAACTGACTCAAAAGAACGATTCACTGACAAATGAGACATCATTATGAATTGTAAAGTTGTAGGCTACTCTATACAAGCAATTTCAAGCTCATGAAGTATTTAGAGTTGAGAAAAACTACATTCATTATCGCTGTAATATCTTAAAATTCCCTGATATTTTTAGGTTTTTCATGACAGTGGGAACCCTGTAAAGAGAAATGAGTGTGTGCTCTCCTTTGTTTTATTTCACTCTACATTATTAAAGCAGTGCAATGTTGATTCAGGACTTTATTAACTCCAGAAGAACATGTGCATGCGCTGTGTGGGTAAAAAAAAAATTGTTTAACAAAATGTGGAGTGCTGGTGGCATAGTGGGCTAAAGCACATAACTGGTAATCAGACGGTTGCTGGTTCGATCCCCACATCCACCACCATGTCCTTGAGCAAAGCACTTAACTCCAGGTTGCTCCGAGGGAACTGTCCCTGTAATAAGTGCTCTGTAAGTCACTTTGGATAAAAGTGTCTGCCAAATGCATAAATGTAAATGTAAACAAAATATAATTTGCCCGCATAATGTGATGTTAAGTCCAAACAGGCTACCTAATGCTGATCTATGCTAATTAGAGATTAAGACCACGAGACCCTCCAAAAGCCACCCCAGCTAAAAAAATAGGGTTGTTGCTTATTTTCTCTTGTTTTGGTGAGGCAAGTCTCTTGTTTTGGGTTTGTTTTTCCAGACCTGATCGCTTGTTTCTTTTTTAATATCTGACAACACTGTGTACATTGCATATTCTTACACTTTGTGCTGTGAAAATACTTAAACATGGTTTCTGTTCGTCAGTCACCGCCATCTTGGAAATTACGTCAAATGGAGCTTCTTGCTGAGGTCAGGATTGGTTGATCTGCCTCAAGTTTACAAGTCGGCTGTCCGACTTTGGGTGGCGTTCGAGTCATTATTTCCAAGTAGGAGGTGGGAAAATTCTAAATTCAGAGTTGTCTGGAAAGCAGCATTAAACACGGGTTCTGGTCCCATGGGAACCAGATGTTCACATACACAATGTTAAGCATGATTCTGAGGTTAATTTTTCTCTGTCAAATTTTATTTGAACTCCACTGATGGTAAGGTTTAGGGTTGGGGTTTGTGTCAGTGTGTAGAGTTAAGAATATATGCATTCCGGTTGACTGCATTACTTCATTTTAAGCTTTTGCAATGCGCACACATTTTCAGAGTCTGCTCTGGAACATTTGTCACCTGATGCTTACTTCAGTGTGCGCTGTTGTCAGCTTTTAAGTGCCACTTTTGCAAACCCTTGCTTTTTTCACCTAATGACGCACCATTCCCATTGAAAACAGTTATTTGTTGATTAAGTTGTTTTGATATGGTCAGGTCAGGATTCAAGTTTCAATTTAATCTCTATGCAGACCTCTGATGTACAGTTTACAGGCACACATCTACTTTCAAAGATTAATAAGGTCTTCACTTTCATATAAGCTTCTCTGCTTTCCCTCTACATACACATAAGCCCTGCCATACCTTTGATCCGCCGGCTGCAGAATCATGAATAGTCACGCTGTCATTGATGCTCATCGAATGCTTCACTCTAACTGCCATTCAGGGATTGGGCCTTTATGTCTTTAATCTATGCTGATTGGCTGTCCCAAAATTAGAAGGGGGAAGAGTTTGTTGTTTGATGCTGTAAGGACGTTGTCACAGGAACAATAGGTGATCTATCACATATGAACGTCTCAAACTTAAAAAAATTCTCCACTATAATTTCATGCTGTGTGTATTTAAGATAAGATTAATTCTTCATATCAGCAGGCTGATTGTGGGCTCATGTATCTCATGCAAGTTTTATAGCAGCTCTTTCTTCCAAACTGCTGCGTCAAGCTTTTTCTTTGGGGAAAAAAATCTAAATTATTTATCTGTGTTTTGGTGCATTCCTTCTGCAGAAAGAGAGCAAGATGAGAGGGAATGACTTGAGGTTTTCCTTCTTTTTTTTTTCAAGGGTCCCACGTGGATAGCATTCTGATAAAGACAAGAGGTTTTGGTCCTGAGACAGACAAAACGTGATAAAACAGTCTGAGAGGGTTGGTCAGGGAAAGCCAAATACTGCTGAGAAGGGGTGAAATCGCAAGCGCTGACATCACGTAATCCTTATTTTATTAATGCTAGCCTGGGCTCAGAAGAACCCTCACATTCAGACAAAATCATCTGACCCTGTCTCTCTCTCTCTCTCTCTCTCTCTCTTGTCTACTTCTACATCCAGTGGTATATTAATTTGAAATTCCATCTTTTCAAGCCTTGATAACTTTTAATAATAAAGGCTGTACCACTGTGAATTGCGTCAGACTGACCTGCTTAAAGAAGCTCACACTCTTGCAATGTCTTACTCTCAATGGTGCCATGAATAGCATTGCTGTCCCATTCCATGTCATTGCAAGACCGAGTCCTTTGAAAGGCCCCTAAAACTGTATTGAAGTCTTTGTAGAAGATGCGATTCGAGTTTTTACCTGGACGATTTTATGACTGTATGGCTGGCCAGCAACCATATGGTAGTCGACCATAGAAACGGTGCATAGATACCATCAAAGAAGATATGTGTGCCATTAAAATAAACTCAGAAGATACACTGGATCAGAAAAGTGGTGAGCTGCATGCAAAATAATGGACCCTGCACCATGGCGGAATCATCGTTAGGAAGAAGAAGAAGATTTTATGACTGTTGTTGGAAGAAATGCTCAGTTGTCCATTCTTTTTTCAGCCCACTAACCAGGTGTGGCACAGACGGCCTTTAAATGCAGGTTGTCATGGCTAGGAGCGATTAGGCATTGACCATTTAATCACCCTTAAAGACCACATGATTAGCCAAGAAGAGATAAACTGTGAAAGACAGTGAGTGAGAGAGAGTGTATGCTTTAAACACAGGAGAATATGATTAGTTTAGTGACAGAGATCAAATGGAATAGAGGTTTGAGAGACTGGGAATAATACAGGAATGCACACACAGTGGAGACAAAGAGATAGAAGAAAGATGGAGATAGTGGCTTGTATGGAGATATACTCTTAAGTAGGTCATTTCATTAAACTGTAAATGCAATGCAACGAGTTGACAGAGGACGTTATGTTTGTGCGATGCACTGAACAGGATTTTATAATCGGCCTGGTTTGGCTTTGTGTGTGTGGTTGTTTGTGTGATGTGCAATCCATATTGTCCCAGGGCACTGTTTCTGTGCATTCAGATATCTAATCTCTTTTAACTCATCACTCTTGCCTACTTGTCTCCTCACTTATAGATAGGTTTTTTTTGTCTCGGTCTTGTCTTTTATTGTCTCATTTCATCTTGTCTCTCCTCATCTCTTCTCTTCCCTTCTCGTCTCATCACATTTAATTTCTTGCATGCTCTTTTCCTTCTCATCTCGTCTCTTTTTCTCTTGTGCCTTCTCATCTTTTCTTTTCTCTTATTGTCTCATCTCATCTCATTAGATTTCTCACATGCTCTCTTTTCATCCTCTCTTCTTGTCTTGTCTCATCTTGTCCTATTTCTCACAAACTGTTCTGTTCTCTTCTCTTCTTGCCTCGCCTCTTCTTTTGTCTCTTCTCGTCTTTCCTTGTTTCTTAATTTCTCTTCCCATCTCGTTGCATTTCTCACATGCTCTCTTCTCTTCTCAACTCTTCTTGTGTCATCTCATCACATACTCTTCTATTCTCGTCTCAACTCTTCTCTTGGTGTCTCATCTCATCTTATCTTCTCTTGTCTCTTCTCATCTTGTCTTGTTGCATTTCTCACATGCTCTCTTCTTATCTAATCACTTCTTGTGTCATCTCTCCCCTTGTCTCTTCTCAACTCTTCTTGTGTCATCTCCTCACATACTCTTCTATTCTCGCCTCAACTCTTCCCTTAGTGTCTCATCTCGTCTCATCTTATCTTGTCTCTTCTCATCTTGTCTTGTTGCATTTCTTACATTCTCTCTTCTCATATCATCTTTTATTGTCTCTTGTGTCCTCATCTTTTCTTGTCTCATCTTGCCACATTTCTCACATGCTTGTCTCTTCACTTCTTGTCTCTTCTCCTCCTGTGCCTTCACATCTCATCTCTTCTCTTCTTTTTGTCTCTTCTCTTCTTGTCTCTAATCATCTCATTTCTTACATTCTCTCTTCACATCTCTTCTTGTATAGTCTCTTCTCTTGTCTCTTTGCATCACCTCTTGTGTCATCTCATCACATTTCTCACAATTCTCATCTTGTCTCTCCTCTCCTCTTAGTGTCTCATTTGTCTCTTCTTATATTGTCTCTTCTCGTCTCATTTCCTAGTATTTCTTTACATACAATCCTCTTCTTATTAATCTTAAATAATGCACTAATCAATCATAATGGGCCCTATGTACTCTGACTCTGATAATTAACTTTTATCAGGCATCTACAGACACAGCTAATCAAATGCCATTGGCAGAGATCACAGGAAACCAAGGATCACACCTGGGATATATTTTCTCTAAGGCTGTCAGTAATAGCTTGACTTCAACCCTCATGCTGACAGACATGTATATTTCCTCATTGCAAAACAAATGCCAAAAAGATACCTCTGGGACGCAAAGGACTTTTGGTAATGGCATTGAAAAACAGTGCAAATTAGAATTGATCGATAATACATTTGGCATTTTCATCTAGCCGTTAGGTTCCCTGCCCACATGTGGCTGTACGCATGCCACTCAGAAACGATTGCTGTTGGACAACCATTACATTTACACTGACTAGCTCATAAGAGACAGGAAGAGAGGCTTGTGATAGAAACAGCCAGACACAAACTAATAAAAGGAAGCAGATGGAACAGAGAGACATTTGAAACTGGTTATTTTACACTTCTAACCAATTTTATTTTCATGACATATGTAATCGAAATCAGTTTTGGTAAGTAGAGCCCTAATACCAAATGAGCATCAAAAGAGACATCTTTTTCTGAAGCCAGTAAACCATTGTGAGATGTGCATCACCTTCACTAAATACGTTTTTAGGACGTTTAATGGGACAGCTCAGGATGGCAGGTGTTTGGTAAACAAATTACTTTGCCAATTATTGCAAGAGTTTTGCAAGATCCAAGCGCACAAGGTGCAACACAGAAATTTGTCTTTTAATGAATCTGTGCCCTTGATCCTCCAAAGTGTTTTTCTCGCAGTGAAACTTTCATGAGCCGTAATAAACATTATGCATTTTTAAACATGCAGATGTGGGAGACATTTTGAAAAGAGAAAGAGTGAGAAACTTGTGAAAGGTGGAGACATTTAAAAAGTGGAGACATAAATATGTTTTTCTGGAACAGAGTGAATGTGAGAGGGATGGAGAGGTAGGAACAGATGGTGTAAAGAAACAACAATGACAAGAGGTTATTTTCACATGAGTGTGACTATTAACAAAATGTGCCCATTGGGAAGAAAAAATGGCTTCTTAGAACTGCACATACAACACACACACACACACTCAGAGCCCTCAGATTAACTAATCCATGTCCCTGGTGGTTTTTTGCTTTCCCACTGCCGAACTAATTTATCAAAACAATGGTCCTCACAAAATTAAGCCTCTGGTAATGTCTTTGCAATAAATACTCAGTTCATAAGTAGCACTGATGCAAAACGTATTCTATCAAGCCGTTGTCACCAAATCTCGCACAATGGACAGGATGAACCACTCAGAAAAATCCAGTTAAAAACACTGACAAAAATGTACTATGGCACCATAGTTTCTTCCAAAATGCCAAAGATAGCATGCTAACAACTATCAACTATGCAGAGAAAATATTGTAGTGTATGATGCTCCACAACTCAAATCTGAAGTCATACAGTAGGCAGCCAATGGAAATCGAGTGTGGGGGGGGCCACAAAGCTTAAGAAATGGAGATGGTGAACAAGCACTCAAAATGGAGCTTAGCTTTTAACCCCACTTACCTCCAACTGGCCTTGCCATCTCTAGAGACCATATTGAATGCATCTTCCCACCCAAGGCCGCACCCAAATGCATTTGCCCATGTTTTTCGCGACTTGAGTACAACAAAGAGTACAGCAACAGTAAAAGCAACAATAAACAGCAATGCTCCTGTACATTTTGTTACATCTGTCATGTGGCTCCTAAGATGAAAGGGTGTCTGTTTCCATATGAGATTGTGATCGCATAGGATTGACTTGACAATTTGGTAGCGTGTGATCCTCAGTCGTTTTGTGTGTGATGGCCAGTTTTCATCTGTAGCCATTCACAAAGTAAGTGTATGCTATCCAGCCATTAGGTTCACTGATGCCAGATAAGTCTACTTTAACCATGTTAGTTCAAAATAACATTAGGACAAAGATGGATGTTCTTGATATATATCCATTAGTCCAAAAATAATTTCCTATGTAATCAAAAACCAAAGTTTCATTTTCAGGTCTTGTCTAATCCTGCAGTTGTTATTCTTGTCTAGAATGGTGTGACAAGATATGAGCGGTCCTCAAGGGTGTGGGGTGTCCTGGGCCATAGTAGGCTTCTCCATGCTAGCAAGCACCAGGCTAACAGCACTAGCTCTGGCCCAAAAACAACATGAGCTGTCAGAAAGGGTTATCACAGCCCAATGAATCAGATGGGGAGGAGGAAGGGTTGGGAGTGTTAGAGCAAGAGAGAGAGAGAGAGAGAGAGAGAGGGGAGGATTCAGACACCAGAGAGAAAGGGCTAGTGCACACCCGCCACAGCACAAGGATATTGTGTGAGTGTAGTGCGTGCTTGCGTTCGGAGTAACGGAGATGTTGGAGCACTCGTCTGAACTGGGTTTTGTGCAGAGTGTGTGTGTGGACAGCATGCGATACCCATCTACAGCAAACAGCGCTGTCTCCATGAGGACCACAGAGGAACTGCTGCTGAGGTAAAGCTGTCTCTGGACAACACACAAAGACATGCATGCACACACTCACTCACATCCGGCTAGCATTTGCCTTGCGTAGCTGCAGGTATGTGGCGGGCTGTTTCAGGAATGTTGGTTGACGGCAACCCTCTAGTTTTGCTGCCGTGGTTAGTTGACATGCTGGTTCTAGGCCGTTTGAGCATGTATGAATGTGTGTGTGTGTGTGTGTGTGTGTGTGTGTGTGTGTGTGTGTGCGGTTGTGTTGTTGTGAAATTGCGGGACCCTGACTGCGCTGCACCGTCTGCACTTGTCCTTCCCAAGTGTAAAAATGTGCAGCTTCTTAGATTTCCCTTTTGCATTTCTCTTCCCTGCGGTTTGAGCCTCTCAAAGACTCAAGAGTTGATACAGCTATAAAGAGAAGTGTGTGCGTGAAGGAGCATGTTCATCATGCAGGATAATGTGGATTGTGTGCGCGAGAGAAACAGAGTGACAGAAAGAGACATTACTGCTGTTGATAATAAAATTGTGCATGCAAATTGTGCGTGTCAAATGCAAATCACTGTGTTAACTTATTACAGTCGCCTTCCTGCATATTACGGCCACAGTCCTAATCTGTATTAATGCATCCCACAAGGGTATGGGTATATTTGTGTCGGGTTAAGTGTGCAAACACACTTGCAAGGACTAAATTCCGAGTTTGTTTGGATGTACTAATCGCATTAAACAAAGGCAGAGAGACAATCAGTAGAGGTTAAGCCCTGTCCCGCCGGTAGAAATATGTCTGCTTTTGTTTGCATGCCTCTCTGCCGACTGGGTTTAGAACATGGGTGGGGGTCTAGAGAGGCATAGGGAGGGGAGGGAGTATCATTGGAGAAATAGGGCGAATGAGAGAGAAACAGTGGGAGGGTTGCACTGAAAGCAGTCTCAACAATGGGACGGCCCAACAATGAGGCTGTCACTCACTTTGTTTTATACCTCTCTCTGTCTCTCTGGCCATTTTTTAGAAATGAGGGAGAAGGGCGCTAATCAAGCCGCATTGGGTTGGTTTTTATCCCAGGGTTATGGGTGCTTAATTACACAGGCGTTTTAATGTGCAGAGTGTAATGGGGTGTGAGGGCATTAATTGGGCCAGAGAGGCAGCCATGTTGGTTTAAACATCAGATTTATGGCCTTTTACCCATTCATTGTGCTTGTGCTCAATAGCTTTTAAAATAGCCCCAGAGGAGCATGAATCTCTCCGATGACTGCAACCAGGTCTTTTGGTGTTGCTTACACACACATACTGCACACACACATCTTTCCCATAACTCAACCTCCTCCAATAAAGAAATGTCAAATGGAACCGTTTGGCACAAGTCTGTGCCTACCACATAACAATCACACACACACACACACACACACACACACACACACACATACACGGCGTGTGGCAGCAGGGTCATTAGAGAAATACGAGCATATGTTACCTATTGTATCCCAACTTGTCTTGGCTCTGTTTGGTGAATCAACGCTTTTTAGAGCATTTATCGTTTTTTTGAAGGATAAAATGTCTTTATGATGTGTTACATACTTGGGAAAGCCGAACATGCCGGCACTTTAAATAAATCTACTGCGCGTGCCCCGGTGTTTGATGTAATGCTTCATACATTGAAGCCTTGCATTGATTTATGCTGCTGTGCCTAACCTCAATCCATCTGATTCTGGATGTACCATGTAATGAAGTCTAGAAATACGATGTCTATAATTACAATTGATTGTAAGGTGTAATATTACTGATATTGGACAGCTCTGCAATGTCTTTTGTTGTGCTGTTTACTGTTTGGAAGGGCAGAACCACAGCTGTGCTTCACAATCTAGTCAACTGCCTTTCCAGACAGAATTTCTGGCCATCACAGTTTCAAAACCTAGTGAGCTGCCTACCTACAAAGCATTTTGTGGCATCACAGTAACCAAACTTAGTGAGCTGCCTCCCTAGACAGCATTTTGGATCATCACAGTTTCTAAACCTAGTGAGCTGCATACAAATACAGCATTTTTGGGCATCAGAGTCCCAAAACCTAGTGAGCTGCCCACCTAGACAGCATTTCTGGGCATCACAGTCTCAAAACCTAGTGAGCTGCCCACCTAGACAGCATTTCTGGGCATCACAGTCTCTAAACCTTGTAAGCCGGCTACCTAGACTTTATTTTGGGCATCACAGACTTCAAACCTAGTGATTTGCCTACACAGCATTTAGTGGCATCACAGTAACCAAACTTAGTGAGCTGCCTCCCTAGACTGTATTTTGGATCATCACAGTTTCTAAACCTAGTTAGCTGCCTACCAATACAGCATTTTTGGGCATCACAGTCTCCAAAACTAGTGAGCTGCCTACCTGGACTGCAATTTTGGGCATCTTGGTATCAAAACCTAGTGAGCTGCCTACCTAGACCGCTTTTTTGAAAATCACAGTCTCAAAACAGTCCCAAATGCTATTGATCTTCCTACCTAGACAACATCTTTGGGTATAACAGTGTCAAAACCTAGTGAGCTGCCCATGTAGACAACATTTTTGGGCATCTCAAGCTCAACATCTAATTAACTACCAACCTAGACAGCTTTTTTAGGCATCTTAGTCACAAAACCTATTGAGCTACATAACTAAACAACATTTCTGGGCATCATAGTCACATTCAAACATTTCATATTAATCCCCCAACATGTTGTCCATTTAGGAATATGTTTGCATTCCTTTTCATACTTTAGCTAACAAACTGGGATATGTTCTTAGTTTAAATGTGCTAACTAAGGCTGAGTGTGTTTCTCACAGGAAGTTGACAAAGGGTTAACCAATCACGGATGACACCAGGTCAGTTTGTGCTTCACAGCCCATCATAAAAGCTTACACTCTCTTCCTAAAAACCACACTTAGAGTACTGCCGACTTTCTGCTGCAAACCCTGAAATTTGTACTCTGCAATTAGTGGTTTGGAAAGCCTTTCATTGTGGTAAAGTAAGGCAATCGTGGTTATGTCTGTGTGTGCCTGCGGTGACAGGCTTCTGTCACCCTTCATTCTAGCATACGTGTGTGAGTGTGTGTGCAGTAGAAATGAGTGTTTTTTGTGTTTTTGCAGAATGACCTGTCCCTAGGTGCTCACTGTCGAGCTGAGGCTCAGTGGAGCTGTGTGAGTTTTAAATGAAAATAAATGAGAAGCAGTGACCGGTGCTCTCAGGGTCCCGCTTTAATGAGGAGAATGGGGGGGGGGGGATGTCGAAACAAAGGAATGGAGGGAAGACAGAAGGAGAAGGAAAGAAGAAAAGGGCTCCTTAATGAATGTAGGACTTGAGGAGAAATGGCAAATTTATTTAAACTCCAATTTCGCTACCCGAGACCTGTTCAATTAAACCAGTAAGGTTGACTGCACTGGGCAAAGATCATTCGTAGAGTCTGGCAATCTGGGATAGCAAGAGTCAGAAATGGGCCTTTAGTCTGATTTGGGATGGTTTTTGTGGTTTAGCCAGCGGATTTAGTTCTAGATCAATATGACAGAACAATGTTGTGTGTGGAATGAATATTAGGGGTGTGTACCATATCTGAAATACAATGCAATATGTTTCTAATGTAATGTGGTGTCATAATAGTATTACGGTTATCCCAGATTACAACAAGATTACACCGTCTGTTTAAGGTAAAAAACATGCTCTACGCAAATGCAGATGTGAATGCTTGAGCCAAATCCATTACCAGCATGGGCTCGTTGTTCATCCTTATCTTATGTTGTTAAAGTACTTAAAATATGTTATTTATGCAGTAACAAACTGAAGCACTCACGGGAGGCGATAGATTTGCCTTCAAATATCTGTGATATTATCACATTAATCAGCAAGAATTTCTTTAAACTGTTACTGGTCATGGGAGTAGTTGTCCTGAAATAGAAAACTGACAACAGCAGAAGTTAATGCTAATGCTAGCTATAGCGCCCCCTGTGGAGTGAGGCTGTGTTGAGCATTGTACTGAGAAAGTGAAGAATTTCAGAACACATTGTTGCATAAAATGTAGCTTACCTGGCTATAAACCTTTGCGTTCACTTGCACAGCATTTGAGAATGTTTTCTGAGAATGCAATGTATACTTGATTATATGAATTGCATTTATATATATACAAGAGCAAGAGAACAAGAGCGTCACATTGGTGCCGTGACCCGGATGGGAGTGAGGTTTAGGGGGGTGATTGTAACGGGAGCCAGCTGGTAGATAGCTGTGCAGTGTGTAAACCTCACTCTCCTGACCTCAAGAGGTGCACTAGCGACTGACACTAGAGGCTATAGCCTTTAGCCTCCTTGTTAGAGCACCCGCCTCCCACGCTGGAGACCCAGGTTCGAGTACCGTACGGAGCGGGTAGAACAAGAGCGTCACACACACATATATATATATATATATATATATATATATATATATATATATATCTTCCTGAGTCCAGAACGTGACTGTTGTGTGCATTTTCCATTTCCCTTTATGATTTACTAGTAGTCTAACTAGTAACTCCCAATAAAAGTAAAACAAAAAAAAAATATATAGCAAATAGTTTTCCTATAAATGTATGTCCACATATATGGACAATGGGACTAAGTTGTGAAATTTTAAGAAATGTCAAGCTATAGATTTTTTATCATCAAATAGTTTATTATGTGTCCAGGAGTGTTAGTTATTCATGTTTTTTTTTTTTTAGACATTATAGATATTAGTATCACTGCCACCATGTTAAAATACAATTTTGCATTATACAATTCTGAATCAGTTGTCCCATGTCTGCCAAATATGTTGAATGGTCCAAACATCATCTGCATCCTGAAACTGAACTTTCGGATTTTAAGAGTGAATGCACTTGGCTGCACAGAAAGCTATAGGATGCATCATGCACCCTTGCTTTAGTGAATGACTTAACCTCCAGTGTACTGTCTGTCTGCACTGGTTTCAGAACAGTTCAAAATGCACCTTATTTTCCTACTAACTCCATATAAAGCCTCTGAAAGTAACCTTTTTCAGCTTTTGCATGAATACATACACTCACCTAAAGGATTATTAGGAACACCATACTAATACTGTGTTTGACCCCCTTTCGCCTTCAGAACTGCTTTAATTCTACGTGGCATTGATTCAACAAGGTGCTGAAAGCATTCTTTAGAAATGTTGGCCCATATTGATAGGATAGCATCTTGCAGTTGATGGAGATTTGTGGGATGCACATCCAGGGCACGAAGCTCCCGTTCCACCACATCCCAAAGATGCTCTATTGGGTTGAGATCTGGTGACTGTGGGGGCCATTTTAGTACAGTGAACTCATTGTCATGTTCAAGAAACCAATTTGAAATGATTCAAGCTTTGTGACATGGTGCATGATGGATCCATGTTCTCATTCTGTTTACGCCAAATTCTGACTCTACCATCTGAATGTCTCAACAGAAATCGAGACTCATCAGACCAGGCAACATTTTTCCAGTCTTCAACTGTCCAATTTTGGTGAGCTCTTGCAAATTGTAGCCTCTTTTTCCTATTTGTAGTGGAGATGAGTGGTACCCGGTGGGGTCTTCTGCTGTTGTAGCCCATCCGCCTCAAGGTTGTGCGTGTTGTGGCTTCACAAATGCTTTGCTGCGTACCTCGGTTGTAACGAGTGGTTATTTCAGGCAAAGTTGCTCTTCTATCAGCTTGAATCAGTCGGCCCATTCTCCTCTGACCTCTAGCATCAACAAGGCATTTTCGCCCACAGGACTGCTGCATACTGGATGTTTTTCCCTTTTCACACCATTCTTTGTAAACCCTAGAAATGGTTGTGCGTGAAAATCCCAGTAACTGTGCAGATTGTGAAATACTCAGACCGGCCCGTCTGACACCAACAACCATGCCACGCTCAAAATTGCTTAAATCACCTTTCTTTCCCATTCTGACATTCAGTTTGGAGTTCAGGAGATTGTCTTGACCAGGACCACACCAATAAATGCATTGAAGCAACTGCCATGTGATTGGTTGATTAGATAATTGCATTAATGAGAAATTGAACAGGTGTTCCTAATAATCCTTTAGGTGAGTGTATATTCTCAATGTGAAAATGCACAGTATATATATAGGAATGCATTTACTAATGTTAATGAATAGAACCATATTTACAGTGATAACAAAACAAAATATAACCAAATTTAGATTAAAATTAAGCAAAATGACCCATGGATTTGTTACTGTGAAAAGTAATTAAAAATAACAAATATGTTTTTGGAACGTCTGTCGGAAAATTGCTCCAATTCACTCATACTACATGTTGATCAGCATGCCAAAGTGCGAAAATGAAATATTTAAAGCAGCAAACGAATCTAGAGCGTCTATTCTATACAGCCAAACAGGTTTCAGTAAAACGTTTTTAAGAGGTTTCTTACCAGAGGAACTTTTGTTTGCACTGCGCCCATAGATGCAGTTCATGGAAGTCGACGCCATGTTGTTTGGTCATGTGACTCTGTGCGTCTGAAGTTTAACCCTTAAATGACTCCTTAGAGTGTCCTGAACAGTATGCAGTAAGTTTAAATTTAAATGATGCATTGTTTATAGCGAATCCAAAATAGCGAGTCCTCAAGGTTATATATAGATAATACATCTGGTGTGTTTGTGTCTGTGTGTGTGTGTGTGTGTGTGTGGTTGTGCTTTCATTCAAATGAGCATGCTCACTGTTTTACATAATCCAAGAGCTAATCAACTATTCATGAGCCCAAACAGACTCATCTGACAGACTGCTGACAGCCCGTCTGTGCATGTACGTGTCCATCCCTGAGGCTCACACACACACACACATGGATACAGCTACTAGCTAGGACTGGGTGGTATGACGGTATATCCTGTTCAATTGTTGAAATGTACACATTTTGAACACATTTTGATATACAATTCATACGTCTACATTTGCACAGCTATTACGTTATTTACACAAAGTTGGTTTGCTTATTTATGATTACTGAGCAACATTGGAAATATGACTGGTAATCAGGCATACCGGGCATTTTCACGGTGGGCCGACGCACTTTGGGGCTGTTCAGGGATGGAATGGCCATCGGTAGAACCGAGCGGGCCAGTGGGTCGGCCGCGAAATGTGCCGAATGGGCCGCTATAAGCAAAAATGAGCCACCGTGTTATGCAGAACAGACCACAAAATGGCGCCGTGATACGCAGCAAAAGGACAGCGAACACCCCCCCACTCAACTGAACACCCCCCCCCCGCTCAAAACCCGTGCCGATTTATCTTCCCATTCCAGCCCTTCAATACTTATTAAGCTGAATTTGAATTCTAAAGCATTTGTGGCATAATGTTGATAACTAAAATCTTTTTTTTTTTTTTCAATTGTCCCTTGTCTATTTAACAACAAAAAAGCTAAAATCACTGTAACTGTAAGGCACTTACAATGGAAGTGAATGGAACCAGTCCATAAATGTTAAAATACACATAGTTTCAACAGTATAGTCACACAATGTAAACATTATTGTTTAAATATATGTGTTAACATGATTTTAGTGTGATGATATTGCGTACTAACCTTATCAGTGTAAGGTTACACCAATATTACAAGTTTGATGCCATGACAACGCAGTGCTGGTAAACGCTGTTAGCGATTTTATCACATTAAAATCATGTAGAACAGATATTTATTCACACAAAACTAATGGTCCTACTCGACCCGCTCCGAGCATGATTCGAACTACCATCTCTGGCCTGGGAGGTGGACGCACTTACAAGGAGGCTAAAAGCTACATCCTCTAGCGTCAGTCACTAGTGCGCCTCTTGAGACCAGTGGAGAGAAGTTTACACACACTGTAACTAGCTAACTACCATCTGGCTACCGTAATCCCCTAAACCTCACTCCCATCCGGGTCATGGCACCACTGTAACCGGTCCTACTCGACCTGCTCTGAGCGAGATTTGAACTGGCATCTCTGGCATGGGAGGCGGACACGCTAACGAGGAGGCTAAAGCCTCTAGCGTCAGTTGCCAGTGCGCCTCTTGAGACCAGGGGTGTGAAGTTTACATACTGCACAGCTACCTACTACCAGGCTACCATTCCACAAGCATGCATATTGTTGATGTCTTGTGGCTATACTTTTAAATCAGTGTGTATTTAAACAATTATGCACTGTCCCAATTCACATCCATTGTAAGTGCCTCACTGTAACTGTGATTTGGTGCTACAAATGCTGTCAATTGAGCAAAACTTGTATTGAATCCAAGACATTTATTTTATATATAATTAATTCGAATTTTGGCCCCAGTGCATTATCACCTGACAACTTATAAACAATTCTCTTACATTTCCAGCAAATATATCTCTATTGTGTTATATACTATACCATTAATGTGATATAAAATGATTCATACCATGATATATTTGACTTTGGACGTATCGCCCACTCCTACTAAATGCTTTTGCCCTATTACATCATTTTTCCCACCCGATATCAGCCATCTTTACCAGGTTCTCCTTCGTTTTTATCGCTTTCTCTATCTACCTTCCCGCCCCCACCCATCTCTCATTCTCTATCTGTGTGGTTTGAACTCCTGCATGTACTATTTTTGTCTCCGTGCATTGCAGCCTGCCGGGCCTGTCTTCCACTCTCTCTCACACTCTCTTTTTCTCTCTTGTGTTCCCTCGCTCTCCTCCTACGTGGTCAGTCAATACATGTTATAGGCCAGCTGGGTCCAGACCCAAGGGGAAGAGAAAGAAGGTGTGAGAAAGAGAGAGAGAGAGAAAGAGCGAACACAAAGGACCAAGACCCCCAAGAAAATGAGGGGGGGGGGGGGCAACAAAAGAACAGAAGGAGGTAAAAAAGGAAAGGTAACAATAACAACAGCAGAAGGGAAAAAAGGGAAACCTTTGACCTGAGTGTGTGTGTGTGTGTGTGTGAGAGAGAGAGAGAGAGAGAGAGAGAGAGAGAGAGAGAGAGAGAGAGAGAGAGAGAGAGAGAGAGAGAGAGAGAGAGAGAGAGAGAGAGATTGAAACGATCTTTATTGTTCCATTATATCCAAGATTTACAACACTATTGTTGCCTGTATCATTTTACCTCAGCAACAATTCATTTAAAATTAAAATTAAAAAGTAAAAAATAAATCTGCATTATCAATAACACATAAAACCTCATTTATACCCCAAATTCTTAAAGAAAATTCAACATTATTGATCAGCTTATAATATGAAAATTCAATTTTGATCCTTCCTTTTACCATACACTTCAACATCATTTCTACATCTGTTGAGCCAATTTCCAACTCTTTGTTTTTCCTTGTTTTCCACATTGCAAGCTTTGCTGTACCAATTAAATAATTTAACAAACACAATTTTCCTCTATCGAACACTTTGTATTTAAGTCCCCCGATAAAAACTTTATGGGAGAACTCCTCACCAAAACCCTTAAACCAAGCATCAAGCAAATTAAAAAGACCTCCAAGCCTCAAACATCTTAAGAACAAATGTTCTATGGTTTCTTCAACACTACAAAAACTACAACCCCCCCCCCCCACTGCTGGATTCAGGTGTGCTACGTGTCTGTTTGTAGCTATCGCCTTGTGGATAAGCCTCCACTGCAGATCAGCTGTCCGCTTCTCAATGGGAGGCTTATACAGGACTCTCCACCTATCCCTCACTAGGAAGTCTGGCTCCATTGTCTCTGTCCACTTTGAAAAACTCTGCCGCCTGAGTGAGTCCATGTGAATAACTTTCACTGTAACATACAGCAATGCTTTTTTTGATGCAACGTCAAGCTCTTCTAACTGTGGAGTTTTAAAAGTCAGTATAGATCCTTCAAACTCTCCTTGTTCTTCACTGACAGCAGGAATAATTTTCAACTTTGGAAAAACTCCTTTCCGCTGTTGTACATTTCCACCAGCAACAAGGTTTCTGTAACTGCTCGGCAAAGCAGCAAAAAGTTCATCTCTCAATTTTGAAGCAATTCTTATCGAGCACAAACCAGATGGTTCTTTAAAAGTGTCCACTGAACTCCATCTGCCATTATCCAGTAAATGTCCCAGTTTAGTGACTCCGTTCTTTACTAGAGTTCTCCGAATGCTGACTGATGATAAAAATCGAGTTTGAATCAACGGATTATGAAACAGTGGTTCCTCTTTAATCCAGTCTCCAAGCTCATTCAAGTTTCTCTCCACTTTCAAAACCTTATTCCAAGCTTGCAACATTTATTTATATAAAGAAGAGAGATTGTCCAGTCTCAACCTGTCCATTTTCAATAAAAACAGGTGTTTGTCTAGTCCAAAACTTTCAACCATCTGCAGGAATGCACATGCCGTCGGTGTCCATGCTAAATCCTCTTGATAGAGAAGTTTCTGCACTGCTTGCAGCCTGAAAGCGACAGTTCAACTCTTTACATCCACCAGACCTTGACCTCCTTCATGTAGCGGTAAGTAAAGCACTGCAGCCCGAGTCCAGTGTTCATCACTCCAGAAAAAATCAACAATTTTCCTCTGTATGTTACAAATCAGTTCGCTTGGTGGTTCCAGAACAATGACTTTGTGCCAAAGCATGGAAGCTGCCAGATTGTTTGCCACCAGAACTCTTCCTCTGTAGGATAATTGTGGTAATAGCCATTTCCATTTAGACAATCGAGCTACTACCTTCTCCAGCACTCCCTCCCAATTCTTAATTTTAAAATTTTGCTTCCCTAAAAAAACACCTAACACTTTTATACCCTTCCTCCCCCAGATCAGTCCTCCTGGAAGTTTCGGAGGTCCGGTGTCTCTCCACTGGCCAATAATGAACCCCTCGCTTTTCTCCCAGTTAACTTTAGCTGAGGAAGCCATCTCGTATTGCCTAATGCTTGTTTCCAAAGCTGTTACATAATTTTGTCCTGAAATACAAACAGTTATATCATCGGCATAAGCAGACATATACACCTTAAAAGTTTCCTTTACACCTGTAATTGAAAAACCACCCAAATCTCTCCTTAATTTACACAGCAGAGGTTCAATTACAAGACTATATAATTGCCCAGAAAGAGGACAACCCTGCCTAATACCTCTAGTGACTGCTACTGGGGCACTTATTCCTCCACCAACCTTAATTAAAACTGATACATCAGAGTATAACAATTTAACATAAGAAATGAATTGATCACCGATCCCAAAACTCTTTAACACTTTAAAAAGATAGTCATGATCCACCCTATCAAATGCTTTTTCTTGGTCTATTGACAGGACACCCAAATTAGAATCATTTATACAACCACAATCAATCACATCTCTTAAAAAGAACAAATTGTCCATTATTGATCGGTTTGGTACACAATATGTTTGATCTTTATGAATCAACAAGTTTAAAACATTTTTAAGCCTGTTTGCAATAGATTTTGAAAATATTTTATAATCTAAACATAATAAGGATACCGGCCTCCAATTCTTTAAAAAACCTAGATCTCCTTTTTTTGGCAACAGCGAGATTACAGCCCTCCTACAACTAACAGGAAGCATTTTATTTTTAAAACATTCTAGTACAACTTCATAAAAATCTTCCCCTATTATTCCCCAGAAATGTTTATAAAACTCAGCTGTTAATCCATCAATTCTTGGAGAACGCCCCCTAGACAACTGCTGCACTGCTTCTGTTAACTCTCCATATGTAATGATATCATCCAAAGATTGACTTTTTCCTTGCTCCAACTGTGGTAAATCTTTAAGTAAGTCTTTTGCACTATCAGGATCTCATTCCTCAGAACTATACAACACAGAATAAAAGTCCATCGCCAACTTCCTCATTTCAGCTGGATTTGTTGTTATATTTCCATTTTGGCAACAAAGATAATGCATCTGTTTATATTGAACTGTCTTTTTTTCCAAATTAAAAAAATATGAAGTTGGGGCATCCATGTCTTTGATGGAACAAATCCATGATCTTACAAGTGCCCCTTTCACTTGTTCTTGAAACAAAGTTCCAAGTTCTCTCTTTTTCTTGCTTAAAAGCGTACCATTGTCCTGTGCTCTTCCATTTTTTGTCAAGTCCTCTTCCAAACACTCAATTTCCTTTTGCAAGCTTTGTATAGTTTTTTTCACATTCAAAAACATACAAGTGGAAAAATTTTGACAAAACTCTTTAATTTGCACCTTGCCTACATCCCACCATTGACTAAGGTTTTCAAAACCGCTTTTTCTTTCTTTCAATTTCTCCCAAAACAGCTTAAAACTATCACAGAAGGATGTGTCTTTAAGGATTTTTTGATTAAAATGCCAATAATACCTAGGTCTTGAAGTTTGCTATATATTGAAATCAAACATTATTAAATGATGATCGGAAAAACCGTTCGGCAATATTGATGCACTCATTACCCTATTTTCCACCATTTTACTTAAATAAAACCTGTCCAGTCTAGCCCCCCTAACCATATTTTCTATAACTTTAATCCATGTATACCGTCTCACTCCAATATTCCTTCTTCTCCACACATCTATTAAATCATATTTTCCCATTATATTAGACAATAATTTACTAGAGTGACTATGTGGCTCTTCACCATACCTATCAACTAAAAAGTTAATAGTACAGTTTCAGTCCCCTCCTAACACTAACCAAGTGTCATCATCAAATTTTTGAAGGGCTTTATCTAATTTGTCAAATACTCTTACTCTTTCCATCCCATTATTTGGAGCATACACATTCACTAGAACAAAAACATGTTCCCCATACTGTATTTTTAGTAATAATACCCTCCCTTTTTCAATTTCTTCAGTAAATAAAATATTGACAGTCAACCCTTTTTTAAATAAAATAGCTACTCCCGCACTATTGTTTGTCCCATGACTTAATATCAAATTCCCTTTCCACCATCTATTCCACTCAATTTCATTCTCATCATTACTGTGAGTCTCTTGCAAAAACACAATATTAACTTTATTTATATTTAAGAACTCAGATATCACTACTAATTTATCCCCATCTCTTCCTCCATTTATATTTAAAGATCCCACTCTTAAGTTCTCCATAAAAAGGTTAGAATATAAAATGGACAGAGACAGAAAGAGAGAAAGATAGCACATCATAAGAATCACCCAGTGCATTTTAGCCATTACTTTTTAAAAGGAGACGGCCCTTTATTGTTCATCAATTTCGTAATCAGTTTCTTTAATCTAAACCTCTTTTGTTTGCTCAGTGCATCATAACTTACTGTACGCTGCAGTACTTTCACTGAAAAAACAAATTTTTCCACATCTGGGAAAAAATCTTTCACCTCTACTGTTTTGCCAAATGTTGTGTCCAAAAAATCATTGATCTCGTCCAAAGAGTACATCTCTTCCATATTTTGAGACCCAATCTCAGAAATATCCGAAAGGGTATCCTCATCCCTTAATTCTTCCTCTCTAGCCATCTTGGGACAACGCAACATCTCGTTCACCTCCATATTAACCACTTTTTTCATCTGAACATCCTCACTTTCCTTACATTCTGATCCAAGACTTTCCTTAAGTTCTACAGTCTTGTCAAAAGTCCTTTTTCCATGTTCTACACTACTACATGATGCAACAACAACACTTCCATCACTTTCTTTTATTTCATTTTGAATCGTTTGCTCTCCATTGGATTCGTTTCTTGCCTCTGAATCAACAGTAGGAATCACAACAGGGATTACATTGGGAATCGTTTGCTCTCGATTAGATTCATTGGCCTCTGAATCAGCAGCAGGATTCAGTGTGACATTATTAACGCCACTACTACCCGCCTGATTTGGACACTTAGACCTTTTATGCCCCACATCTCCACATTCAAAGCACTTTAAACTGCCTGTGCTAGCATATACCATGTATGTTTTCCCTTCATGTGAAACTCTAAATGACACATCCAATTCAGGTTGTTTCAGAAACATTGCCACCTGTCTCCTAAACGACATAACATGTTTTAGAGCCGTATTTTTGCATCCGAGTGGAATCGTTTTTAGCGTACTAGCAGCCTTTCCATACCACAAAAGTGCACGCTCAATTTCGTCAACAGGGATGAACGGAGGCACGTTTGAAATGATTACTTTTCGGGTCGGGTTAACCAGCGGAGAAATAGCAACAAAGAGTCCACTTACCGAAATCCCGCTGCATACTAGACGGTTAACCAAATTCTCTTCCTTTAAGAAAACCACCACAGCTTTATTCATTCTTGACGCCGAATAGATATTCTCATATCCAACTTGTTCTCCAATTGATACTAAAACTTCCTCCACCGCCACACTCGATTCAACCTCACACCTGACGCCATGACGGTGTGATGGTGGCGGTGGCGCTTCTCCGCCCTCAGGCCGAGATGCCATCCCAACTCCGTCAAACAATCCTTCCGGCAGCGATGCACCAAATAATATTCAAAACACTATACTTCGTAGGTTCTCACTTTTAAATAATCCCCCTTAGTTAGAAGAAAGAAAAAAAGAATAACAGTAGAAGAAAGCTTGTGAACACTCTCACACGCACCCAAGCACTCCCGCAAGATAGAGAGAGAGAGAGAGAGAGAGAGAGAGAGAGAGAGAGATTGAGCTAGAGGAGGAACTGAATGAGAGACGTCTTGTGGCTAAATTCCATTATCTTCTGTGAGAGAGAATTATATCAGCTCTCAAGTGCTTTCATCAGAGAGACTTCTTAACCCAGAGAGAAGGACATGTGAAAGAGTAAGGGAGAGAGATTGCAGCCTGTGGTGTGAGCACTTGTTCCGAGGTTACTAAATAAGCTGCCTACAGGTAGCATTTCGTTTTTTTAAAACCAAGGGTAAATTGTGCCTACTACCTGACAGATATAACTAAAATAGGTGTCTTGAGATATCACACATTTTTCTGTGACAGCCCTAGGCTTTGTAAACCACACAAAAAGAGTCAGGGGAGTGGTCCACAGTTTTTTAGCCAATCAGAAATGCTTTCTGCCTCTCGGGTGTTAAGTCTGCTGACATTGGGTTGGCTGACATGTTTTTGGGGGCCTAGGTTTTAAAGAGTGTGTGTGTATATATATATATATATGTATATGTATTTAAATTTCACTTAATGCAATTAGATTTTGTGAAAATTAGTATGTTATTGCACCCATGCTAGTTTTTTATGCTGCTTGTAGATGCTGGACAACTGTACCCCATAATTATACTTTATCAAATGTCTTTTTTTTTGTGCCTTTTACTGCTGTCGGTGGTGCCTTTTCACAGTATGCCCTTCTCTTCAGACACTACTACACCACAGCAAATATATGTCTGTTAACATGATTTGTGATAAAATCACTTACTAACCTTTTCTGTGTAAAGTTATAGCTAATGTTATAACTTTGTTGCCATGACGATGTAATGTCAATAAACCCTAAAACTCCTGAAACTTAAAATGACTGTAAAAATGTCAATTTAAACAACTTTACAGCTCAAATAAAGAGTTTTAACGGGAGATTTTTTTAACAGGAGAATTAATGCAAGGGCTTTTAAGAAAAATTATAAGCTTCATATTTCTGCCTTTAAACCCTCCATAAATTGGACTCATTCACTTCCGCTGTAAGTGTCTTACTGTAATCTTGATTTTGCTATATTTAAAGAAAGGAGGGACGAGTCGAAATATGTTTTTGTGGTAATCAATATTATGACACAAATTCTGTCAATTGAGCTTCACTTGCATTAAACCTGGAATATTCCTTTAAGATAGTAAATATTGCATTGTGCGGCAAGGGCTAAATGTTTGTAAACTGTCCAGAACTAGCGTTCTCTTACGAGAGGTTCTCTCGTATTGCATAAGCTAGCTTACACTACGGGAAAGATGAGATATTGAATATCTTTTCTGAGATATTGAAGCCAAAAAATTATCCTTAATTTTGTATCATTTGTCAACGCAGTGCAGCAACTGCAGACCTTGAGCGGGCTAGCTAGCGAGCTCATTGGTTGCTCTGCGGCAACTGCTGCAGCCTACAGACGAACTTGGGCGAACTCGCGTCCAATGGGAGGCGTCCGCGCGCTTACTGCATCAAAGCCCGCCAAAATGGCCGTGGCTAGAGTGCATATAAGTGTAGTTCGTAGGCTGGAACCCTGATTTTCATCTCTTCAGTGAAGCTCTTTGCATCTCTGAACTGGAAGCCGCGTCGCCGTTCGAGGGGCATCTAGCAAGCTTGGACAGCGCTCGAAGAAGCCGGCCGTCTTCGCCACCTTTAGCCATCCTGCGAGCTACGCCATCCGGCGACGTATCCTTTTTTAGAGCAAGCTAAGTTCCTCAGCGAACTTCACAAATAGAGTATTGAGCGTCTTTTTAAAGATGCCTCGCACTTCCTGCGGCTCATGCCGCGCTCCTCTCAGCACCGGAGACCGCCACCTCATCTGCACTCTCTGCCTGGGACGGGAACATGCAGAGCTCGCCCTCGCTGACGGCGGATGCGACCTCTGCGAGGAGCTTCCGATGTCGACCCTGCGGGCTCGACTCGAAGCATGCAAAACCGAAGCGACCGCGCCGCCTTTCGTTTCGCCGCGCAATAAGAAGCGCCGCTCCCAAAGGCTGCCGGAACCGGTGTTAGAAGCGACTGCCTCGCCGGAGCCTCTCCCTCGAGTCTCGCTTTCACCCTCCCCGCCCCCCCGGGATGCGCAGTTGCCGCCGAGCGGCCACACTGCTGCCATCTGGGATGACGAGGCGGAGGATAAGGGTTGCTGTTCCATCATGGCTTCGGACAGCGAGGAGTGGTCAGGCTCCCAAGCCTCCTCCTCGGCCCAGGAATCCAGAGGATTCGGTAGCAGCACACCTTTGCCCGCCCTCCGCGAGATGGCGGTCTAAACCGGTGCTCCCGTCTAGGCCTGCAGAACTACTTCCGCCTGTGTTGGCCGCGCCTATGCCGCCGCCGGCCAAGCCGCATCTGCTCTGCATTCCATGGCCGTCTTACAGATCCTCCAAGCGGACCTCCTTCGAGAATGGGATGAGAAAGGCGGACACCCAGAGGCTGTTTCAGATCTAAGGAGCGCGACGGACAACGCGCCACTCTCTCCGTCCGGTCTCTTCGGTTCCGCGGTGAGTGGCATTGTTACCGTTTCACGGAAGTCCAGAAAGACACCCAAGCCATGAATCTCTTCCTGCCTCGTCGCGCTAGCTCCTCTGCAGGCCGCCCACGTGACCAGCCTCCTGCACGAGCCTCTTCACAGCGCCCAGCTCAGCAAAGCCAGACTTTTCAGCGTCGACAGGGCGGCTGCCCTAGATCGCGCTCAGACAGCCGCCGCAGACGGCCGCCCCCCGTGGGCCTCGGCCTAAGATTGCGTTGAAACCTGAGCAACCGAAGTCCTCCTAGCTTTGTTGAGAAAACGACGCCTCAGTCCTGCCGCAGCCGGACAGCCGTCAAAGCTTCGCCCTCTGTCAGTCCCCTTCTCTCAGGCTACTGCAGTGGTGGATTCAGCAGCCAACAAGCCGGTGATACTGCCCGCTTGCCTGCACTCAAACGCCGTTTTCACGGCGACCCAAAGAAATCTTGTAAAGAGCAAACATGCCTTATGTGTAGAAAATGTGCCCACAATCCAGTGTTCACCCCTACACACAAGCATTACACGTCCCGTGTTCCTATCAGAGCCCACTCACATAAAGCGGACACAGCCTGCTCGAGTGTTAGAGTCAATAAGCGCGCCCACGAATCCGTCGCGGCGCCCTTCTCTGGCAGCTCTGTCACACGACCAGCCTTGTGTAGAAAATGTGCCCACAATCCAGTGTTCACCTCTACACACAAGCATTACACTTCCCGTGTCCCGATCAGAGCCCGCTCACATAAAGCGGACACAGCCCGCTCGAGTGTTAGAGTCAATAAACACGCTCACGAATACGTCGTGCGCGCCCATTCTCTGCCGGCTCTGTCACACGGCCAGCAAACACTTCTCTGTATGTAAGTCCCGTGCCCGTGACTATGCTCGCGCATCACTTAACAGATGTGACTCTTTCCCCATTCACCTCAATCGGGAAGTCACTCACAGAACAGCCTGTCCCTGCTGTCTGCGAGCAGTCATGCATGAGCACAGTAAGCGCACTCACACATTCTGTTCAGCGCGCTGTGTGCGGCAATCAGGGCGATTTGGCCATTCACCCTCTAGCGTTATGCTTCAAAGCGTGGGAAGCTATCCCAGGATATCCAAATGGGTGTTAAGCACAATAAAACAGGGCTATTTGCTACAGTTCGACCGCCGCCCTCCCCGCTTCAGAGCGCGGCTCGAAACTATTGTGAACACGGAAGCAGCCTGCATGCTTCGTTCAGCGACTAGCCGCGTCCATTCAGATGAACAGCCTCACGCCTCTGAAAAAATTTCAGAGAGTGCTAGGTTACATGGCCTCAGCCGCAGCAGTACTTCAGCTGGGTTTACTGCGCATGTGCATGCGCCCGCTTCAGCATTGGCTAAACACCCGCGCGTCTCGCCGGGCTTGGGCCACAGGCCGCCAGCTGATCAAGGTGACTCAGACCTGTATTTCAGCTCTGCAGCCCTGGACAGTGGCCGAATGGTATCAGCGGGGAGTGACGATGGGAGCTGTATCTCGCTGAAAAGTCATCTCGACAGACGCGTCCAACACGGGTTGGGCCGCGGTCTGCGAGGGCTCTCCGGTTTTTTTTTTTTTTTGGCCTATGGTCAGTTAAGGAAAAGCTCCTTCACATAAATTGTCTGGAAATGATAGCAGTCAAGTACACGCTTGTGCGTTTTCTCCCGGTCATTCAGGGTCACCACGTCCTGGTCCATTCGGACAACAGATCTGTGGTATCCTACCTAAACCGTCAGGGCGGTGTCAGATCCAGGAACCTCTTCCATCTGACGAAACGCATACTGAGTTGGTCCCAGTGCCACCTGCGCTCGCTGAGGGCGACGCACGTGCCAGGCCACCTGAACGACGGCCCAGACAGACTGTCCAGAGACAATATTCCCCCAGGGGAATGGTCCCTGCACGCTCAAACAGTCCAGAAGTTATGGTGCATATTCGGCAGAGCAGAGATAGACCTCTTTGCGTCAGAAGAGAACTCTCACTGCCCAATATTTTTCTCGAAAAGCGAGGAAGCGCTGGCCCAGGACTGGCCCAACTGCCCGCTTTACGCCTTCCCTCCCGTCT
The DNA here is from genome assembly GCF_025860055.1 of Xyrauchen texanus. Taxonomy (NCBI): domain Eukaryota; kingdom Metazoa; phylum Chordata; class Actinopteri; order Cypriniformes; family Catostomidae; genus Xyrauchen; species Xyrauchen texanus. Next base: position 20,211,295 of record NC_068322.1, on the reverse strand, counting down.
CGCTATTGCCACAGGTAATGCAGAGGATCAGGGAAACGTGTCACTCGGTGCTCCTCATAGCCCCGCATTGGGAGAATCAGACATGGTTCCCGGAGCTTACGCAGCTGTCACTGACAGCGCCGTGGCCCATCCCAGTGAGAGCAGATCTCCTCTCTCAAGCTCGCGGCATGGTCTGGCATCCCCACCCAGAGCGCTGGGCGCTGCAGCGTGGGTGATCAGCGACTACCCGTCGCTCTGCCAGAAGGGGTAATAAACACCATCATACACGCTAGAGCCCCTTCCACGAGAAGACTCTATGCGTCAAAATGGTCTGTGTTTTCAAAATGGTGCACCGACAGAGACCTGGACCCACGGACATGTGGGGTGTCGTCGCTGCTCGTGTTTTTAAAAGAGCTGCTGGATAAGGGCAGATCCCCATCCACGCTCAAAGTGTATGTGGCGACCGTCGCGGCGTTCGCTGAACCCCTGCACGGCCAGTCACTGGGAAAAAACGAGCTGGTCATCCGCTTCCTCAGGGGAGCTAGAAGGATGAACCCCCCGCATCCCCCATCGGTTCCTATCTGGGATCTTTCTATAGTTCTCGAAACTACGAAAGCCCCCCCTTTCGAACCGCTTCAATCCGTGGATTTGAAATACCTTTCACTCAAAACCCTTTTTCTGACTGCCCTGTCATCAGTCAAACGTGTGGGAGACCTTCACGCGCTGTCTGTCAGCGCTGCGTGTCTTGAGTTTGGACCAAGTGACTCCAAGGTCATTTTAAAGCCTAGACACGGCTATGTTCCCAAGGTGATCGGTACTCCTTTCAGAGCACAGGTCATTTCCCTATCGGCGCTGCCAGCATCCGATAGCGAACGCGACGCCAATCTCCTTTGCCCAGTCAGAGCACTGAGATTGTATACTGCGCGCTCCGCCTCTTTCAGACGCTCTGAGCAGCTTTTCGTTTCGTTCGGAGGGCGCACCAAAGGTCTCGCCGCCTCGAAACAGATGCCTTTGATGCAGTAAGCGCGCGGACGCCTCTCATTGGACGCGAGTTCGCCCAAGTTCGTCTATAGGCTGCAGCAGTTGCCGCAGAGCAACCAATGAGCTCGCTAGCTAGCCCGCTCAAGGTCTGCAGTTGCTGCACTGCGTTGACAAATGATACAAAATTAAGGATAATTTTTTGGCTTCAATATCTCAGAAAAGATTAATCTTTCCCGTAGCGTAAGCTAGCTTACGCAATACTCGTTCCCTCGTCTAGAGAGAACCGAGGTTACGTTAGGTAACCGATTCATTTGCATTTTTTATTTAATATGAATTACTTATTTTAATTCAAATGGTGAATAAATTGATCCTATCAGTCTTGCTGTAATGATATTTGCCAATACAAGTACTCTTATTTTGTGTTTGCCATTTCAGTTGTAAAATACTAATATTGACTAGACTGACTATAACTGCATTGACTAATGGCATTATTCAATGTATGAGTATACATGAGTCACCTTCGATCTGCTGTCCAGCTCTAGGCAGTATTCAGAAAAGTGTTTCTTAGAAGTAAAGATTAATCCAGCTCAGTTCGCTTTTTAACATAATTTGAGTCAAATCAATAAAGGACATCTTGGCTCATATCTAAAGTGTCTCTGAGTGAGCTCTAGGGTTCGTTGCACCCCGTTCTCATTCCCAAAGTGTCCAATTTTGACGCTTGTGTAGAAGCCGTCCGCGTCTGCATGATGACGCCAAAGGTGCCCCCTTGCGCCCTCTCCTTGACGCGGTGAGAACCCCCGTTGTTTTTAACGAGAAAACTTTGGTGTCCGTTATAAATCTTTGAATATTACTTTGTGTCAAACCTCAATGTTTTATTATACTTATAAATATATTAGTGTGATATTACATTATACAATCATTTATAATATTTTAGATTCCCTAACCCAACTCCATTTCTAAACCTAACCAATTATCAACAATATAAAACATGAAAGAGACACTTTGATATACATTACACTATTTATAGATATTTTTAAGCACACAACCACACATTTATGCCTAAACCTAACCAGTTCTCAGCAAGATAAAATATGTAACAAGCAAATCAAGATTTCTAAAAATGCACTATGATAATATTCCAAACTTTACGAATGCATTGTTCGAGTAGCAGCGTGAAACTGAAGGTTTTAATCAGTGAAAATATTCATCCTCCATGAAGGCATCCTGATCCTGTGCCATCCTGATTCTACCGGCACGTCTCATTCCTAAAGTTCATGTAAATTAGTGATGGGTCGTTCATGAATGATTCGTTCATATTGAACGAATGTTTTATGTGACTCAGAATAACAAATAGTCTCAGAGAGCGATTCGTTCATTTTGTGTTGACCGCACATGCGCATTGCGCAACCTCTGTTCATTTGTTACGTGAAAACCCCATAGGCGCTGTACAGGAAACAGAAATGATTAGTTCACCTTTCAACTCTTTTCGTCCGAGTTGTTCGTACATCTGGTCCGAGTCGTTCGTTCTTGGACAAGAAGACTCGAGAGGTGAACTAAACATTTCTGTTTCCTGTGTGAGCAATGCATAGCGTATACGGCTGTCACGTGACAAAAGAACGAATGACACGGACAAGAAGACTCGAGAGGTGAACTAATCATTTATGTTTCTCGTAATTTGTCCTTGGCTGCATTATAATTGTTTCCTTATCCGGAATATTATCAAAGTTTGCGTAAGTAGACGTGTTGGGAGGATTTGGCAATTGAAAATGTAACATTTTCATTTAATTCTGCTCAAATGAATGAAATGACTTGAATAAAGATACGTTCATTTTGCTGAAGGAGACTCAAAGATCCAAGTCAGTAAAATGATCCGATCTCCCAATCAATGATGTACATCCGAAATTGAGCCCATCACAACCGGTCACGTGACACAAGACATGTGAGAGCCAATTGATTGACACACTCGGCTCTTGCACAATCGTCAGTTTTTGATGCCATGGGTGGGAGAACGTGTTTCGTTTTTGTCTATAATGCTCCTGTGGATGTTTCAGTTAGAGGGAATATTGATTGTTTATCCTAGCATTCTCTTTTGATCTCCATCTCATGCACTTACTTTACAGTGTTTGTATGTGTAATGGATCGTTAGTGTGGGCTATGTGTGGGTTAAGCTGCATTGTAGGTCATAAAAGACCACAGCATGTGTTTCGTTTAAGAATACAAGTTGTTAACTTCTTTCTTCCAGTTTAAGTTGGCCATGCGTAGATTTGTTGCTGCTTATTGCAATTTTATTTAATGCAAGTGCTTTTTAACAACATCTAAAATTCTTCATTACAATTGGTCTTTAAAGACAACCATTTTGGAGTTTTGTTTTGCTCTGACACTTTTGGCTGAATAAGTTATCTAACTACCACGGACAATTTAATTGCATAAGCTGAAAAGAAATGGCTCCTAATTTAGGTTGTATATCCCCAAATCATTTTACTCGATATAATGTGGTCATGTGCTACATGAAGGACACAGCTGGCTTCTTCACTATCATCTGTGTGTATATGTATTAAGCATGAGTGTGTTTCCCATGACCTATTTCCTGCATGTTCTCTGTAAAGCAGCAGCTCGAGACCCCCTTCCCCCGAGGGCATGCGAGGGGAGAACAAAAAGAAAATGCGCTCTTTAATACGCATGAACAGATGAGCACAATAAACAGGGACACATTTTGTACTGCATACACTGCTTGATATAAATACATTGATGCAGCAAATCTTCAATATCTAATAGTTCCTCTATATCTTAACCTGATTTTAGTTTAGGCCAGTGCAATATATACATATATGGTGCCCATAACCACTACGGTAAGTCTTATTCAAGGATTATCAGAACATATTTTGTTGCAATACATGTTTTATTTCAAGAATTAAAGGAATAGTTAACCTGGTAAATGCCAATTCTGTCATCATTTACTCACTTATGTCGTTCCAAGCCTGTTAGTACTGTTTGTTTTTCTCTCCATGAAACACAAAATGAGAAAACTTCTGAAATCTCATTTGCTTCTCATTTAAAACAAAATTATGTTGACATCAGTCTTGTGTGTAAACTGATAATTAGTAACTGTTACCGTGGAGACGTAGTGCGTGTGGAGGCCCACGCTATTCTCCGCAGCATCCATGAACAATTCATCACGCACCCCACCGAGAGCAAAACCACATTATAGTGACCCTGAAGTGGTTAACCCATGTAACTCTACCCTTCTTAGCAACCGGGCCAATTTGATGCTTAGGAGACCTGGCAGGAGTCGCTCAGCATGCCCTGGATTTGAACTCGCGACTCCAGGGGTGGTAGTCAGTGTCAATACTCGCTGAGATACCCAGGCCCCATGACCAAAACTTTTAAACCTTTAAAAGCACACAATAAAAGGCATCATAAAAGTAATCCATACGACTCCAGGGGTTTAATCTGTATCTTCAGAAGTGATATGATTGGTGTGGGTAAGAAACAGATAAATTTTTAAGTCCTTTTTTGAACTATAAATCTCCACTTTCATATTCTTCTTTGTTGGTTTTTGGCTATTCACATTTTTTGTGCATATCGCCACCTACTGGGCAGGCTGACCTCTTCTGATTATCCCGGCGCCGTTTTGTGGTCCGTTCTGCATAACGTGGCGGCTCATTTTTGCTTATCGTGGCCCATTCGGCACGTTTCGCGGTCGACCCACCGGCACGCTCTGTTATCCCAATGGCCAGTCTGCCCCTGATTGGCCCCAAAGTGCGTCGGCCCACTGGTAAAATGCCCAGTATGCCAGATTACCAGTCCAGCCCTGGTTACACATTTTCTAACATAATATTATTTATGTGTAAAACATTTCAAACATGTTCATACGGATGTCTGTTTGTGTTTCCTTGACAGCTGAAGGATGTGCAACAATGAACAAGGTGGAAATCAACATTATTTTAAATCTGTTTAGCTGAAAAACAAATGTTTCTGAAGTGTTTTAGAAACTTAAGTAATTGTAATGTGAATACTTTCCTAGCGAAGTAATCAGTACAGTAACCGAATTACAATTTAAGTTTGCATATGACATTTTTCCTTCTAACCGTGCAGCCCTATATAGGGGTCAGTTCTTAATTAGTTTCCTCTTTAGAGATTCTAAATAAAAAAGGGTAATATTTCATTTGGTGGTACAGAGGACTAAGAAATTAGACTAATGTGAGGTATTAATGTTATTTTGCCTATATATTACCAGACTTCCTTGCATTCTCTTAATAGAAACATTTTGAATCTTATCCTTGCAATATGTCCCTGCCAACTTTAAAAACAAACATACACCCTTGCTTGGAATATAGTGCATTAGTCACAACAAGGACTCATTTTATTATGGTGGGTTTTTTGACAGGCCCAGTCCCCATCCACTTTTATTGTACATACAAATGTAGCTCAGACATTCAGCATAATACAAAATCTACATTTAATAGGGGGGGGGGGGCGGTTAGAAAGAAAAAATAATGGCATTACTAAACGATGCCAAAACTTTCATGTTGGGCAAAGTTTTCCTTGATTTCTCGAAGCATCGTTTGCTTTCATGATTGCTTGCATTTACGTTGATTTACGTTGATTACGATGGTAAGCAACGAGTTGAACGGTTGCTTACCATCGTTTCACAGAAATGCACTGGTTAAAATCTCGCTGGTGCAGCGAGCAACCACGTCTCTCTCTGTCCCCGGTGCTTGACGCTCCGGAGCGTTTACTGTCTCGGGAGAAGGGATTTTCTGAAGGGATTGTTGAAAAAAAAAAAACAACAAAAAACACTAATGAGTGAGAGGAAAAGAATGTGACAAGAGCAGTGTGAGTGAGTGTGTGTGTGTCCCCAGTCAGTGCTGCTCGCGCTGCTGCACCTGTCCCTCTCCGTCTCGCGCGCCCAAACTCGGCAGGCTCGCGCGGAAGGCGGGCGTTAAAAATCCAGTCGGGACAAATCACGGTCAGGCTGAACATGACTTCGTCCTACAATTTGGATTTTATCCCCGAAATTATGGCGGAGGGACGATTGTTTGGCGCGGGAGAGAGGATGTGAGTGCTTCATTGTTTTCTCATGCTATAGCATGTTTGCGCGAGCGTCCAAATAGGGCACGCGGCGTGTTATCAGCCATCAGAGAGATAACGGGGCTGATGGTGTTTATGTTGTTTTTTATTTGAATTAAAGCATCGAATGTGCCGCTACTAAAATGCATTGGGGGAATAGACACGTTGGGTGTATCACTCCGTAATCGGACAGTCCTAATGACGTCTCAGAGTGAGAGTTTTGTTATTTGCTGATCTGCGGTGCATGGGTGATATAGCACCATGCGTGTGATAACGAAGCTTATCTGATCTTAAATAATGTTTTCGAAGGCAGTTCTCAATTGTAAGCCACTTTGTATCACGTCTGATTGTCCGTATATATGCAACAAAAATAACTTGGGTTTTTGTATGTGTACGCCCAACCGCATTTATTTAAATACATGGTGATTCTTATGTCGTTTATGAGGGGTACAGAAGTAGGCCACGAGCATATTGAATATCAGTGGCATTGTTTTACATTGCATACTTCTGATCCGCAGCGCTGTGTCAGCTCGTGCATGTAAGAGGCATGTAACTGAAATGGCACAAGCACAGTATTGAAAACATGTGCCGCTCAGTCTTTGCTTATAAACGGCATCGGAATGCGCAATGAGACTGACTCCCCTTCCTCATTCTCTCTCCCTCTCTATCTGGCTTGTTTCAAATTGGATTTGTTACGTGGCATATGTTGCTGAAATCAGATTAGAGCACGCGCAGGACACATAATTCACTTAAAGCGCAATGTTGTAGGGCGCGAAGACAGGAGGATAGTTTGATGCGCGCGCTTTATCAGCAGAGCGCGAGCTCTTCACAGACGTTGCTGTCCCATTTACGTCCGCTCGCCTTAAACTCCTAACGGTTGATGGGCGCTTGTTTGGCGGTGAGAATTTCCCTCTGTCTTTTTTACTCAACATTTTCCTCAAAATTCCTCTCAACGCTGTTTATATGTGATATTTTGTGTTAGCCTGTCTTTATAACATAGGGATACATTTGAGGCACATTTGCTGACAGGACATCAAAATAGGGAGAAAAACACATCGCAAAATATTTACATGGAAAAAGTTATATTTACATTTTAGTTTAGGATTAATCTATTGTAATAAGCTTAGTTTAACAAAAATATATAAAATATGATCCCTATTTAGGCTACTTTTTCAAAAAATGTCAATCGGTGTATTGTGCGCAATTAATCAGTGTTTTCATGTAAATAAAACTGAAAATGGTGTTTTTGAAACACCCTCCCACACTGAAAATTTTGAAAACGCTTAAACGCTCTTACTGCGCATGATGAAAAAACGTAATGGTGCGTTCAGACCAGAGGCGTTGAGAGTGTCAAATCGAATGGAAGTCATTCATTTTCTATGGCAACCAGCATCTCTTGGCGGCGTGGGTGTCAGAGGAATGTTCAAGTGCAGGCAACATTATGGTAATGAGCTTTGACACGATTCGGCGTCAACTTATTGGAGTATAGAAGTGCTCCGCTCTAGCGAAGTCTAGGTGAGTAGGCTGACAAGCGGTTTCAACAGAAGCTTGGACTAGCACTTCTGTGACAAGGTGTTGCTATCAGTCTCCCAGTACACACACACATATACAGTATATGTAAGAAGGTAGATGGGCAGCATCCAGCTGGCTCGCTTTCCAGCGAGTGAATACTTGTTAATCTCTCTTTTCACTACATGATAAGCCGCTCACCTCTCTGCCAGAGAAAAATTACACACACATTTAGTGAGAATATGAAACACCTGTCCCTTAAATCCCCAACAGTGCAGTTTACGTTTTTGCCTGTCATAAGCCACTTCAACTGCCAGCGGTTTTCAGCATTGTTGATTCTAGCTTTTTGTTTTGCAATAAAGTGAAGTCATTTGACAGGCTAACTTAATTTTAGATCAGAGAACTCTCCAGAAATCCTCCAGGACACAAAGAAGCTCTTATTGTGTGTGTGGACCACAAAGGGGGCATATCAGAGTTCCAGTGTGGGCCGTATGGGGTTCACTGAACTTGAATTTCTGTCTCACCTTTATGCCGTGTTGGAGGATCAGTGGGAGGGGATGTTAGCGATACATAGGATTTAGTTGTCTTTTTTGCACATACGATTCATGTAAAAAATAAACTAGTTTTTCTGATGAAAATGTGTGCTGTGATGGCACATGTAAAACTCGCCAGCTACCACTATTACAGGACGTTTATGATGGCTACCAGGGCACTTTTCAAAATACTTTTCAGTTTACATTAACATTTATGCATTTAACAGACATTTTTATCCAAAGCGACTTAGACAGTGTATTTAAGGTATACATCTTATCAGTTTGTGTGTTTTCCTTGCTCTGAGTTGTTGCAGAGATTATTTAGCAGAGAAGGCCCACTTCTATTAAAATAAATTGTAGAAATTGGAACGCTCAACCATGGAGCTCTGAACGGCCAATGGTCATGTAGAAAGGACGTCCTGCCTTACAGTTAAAAGAGCCAATTACCTTTTAGATACAGACATCTCCGGTCAGTCAACTTTTGAAAGCGCATGCGCATTAACTATACAAGGTGGGAAAATTGCGTTTTTTAGAATAATATGAGGTAAATAATCACAGTTTATGATACCAGTATTTTCAGATTTTATTGCTGATTTGAAATATGTTCTTTGATTGTAATCTTGACCAACCGTGTTTGAGATTTTGGTGTTTCTCCATACAAGTAGATAGGAGCTGCACTGTTATGACTGGAAATAACCTCTCGAGAGCGTTACAAAGATGGCCGACAGTGGACTGACTTGCTAGAAAGAATTTGGTGGTTGTTAGCATGTTGCTTTGCGGTTAATAGGAGGTTGCTTACTGGCCCAAGTCTTTATAGCTGGGTTTCCATCCACATATTTTTTTGTACATTTTGTTATATCGCATAAAAAAAAATGCTGGATGGAAACACCAAAATGTGCACAAAAAAAAACCAAACAAACAAAAAAAACATCAGCGTGCTCGCTTGAGGTGGAGACATGTGCATGATGGAAAATATATACTGATATACTGAATATATGAAAATGCCCAAGCGTCCTGGATTTGTGTGTTGAAAAGTTGGTGAATGCAAGCAAACATGAGGATCATTAAAGCATATTTGCATGCTCTAAACCACAACTAATTTATTGCATTGAACAAAAGAGCCAAAGTGGCTTCCCTAGTGGCTACAGCTTCCTTTTACATTTATATTTTGTGCCAATTTTCACCGAAGTGAAGATTTTGTTCTTTTTAACACATGGGATGAAAACTCTAATTTAACTTTTTATTCATAGGATAGTAGACTATCATAGAGGTGTCCATTTTTGTATTGACAGTGTTTCCCTTAAGCTTAAAATGACCTTAGAATCATAGATGTGTTATTCATTTTCGCCTTGCCATGTGTGTGTTTACTGGGGACTTTTGAAGGTCTTTGGGGGTAAAATTTACTAAAACATCTGTACATTTACAACAAACTTACCTAAATGTCACAGGGGTTACAATTCTTAACTCTAGTTTTATTCAGAAGCTATATTGCCTAATTATGGTCCTCTGCTTCAATAACTTGTTTCTCAGCAAGATGTGATGCAATCATGTTGGTGTTCTTGACAGATACCTTTAACAAAGACTTTAATCGGTAGTTGAAGAGCAGTTCACCCCATAAATTATATTTCTGTCATTACTCACCCCCAAGCCTGTATGAATTTCTCCCTTCTGTGGAACACAAAAGGATATGTTAGGCAGAATGTTAGTTCAAATGTATGTCATTGTTACTCCCCCATTGTTACAACCCCGGCTCAGCTTACAGCGATGCAGTACAACGCCATTCGCACTTCATATCTTAAGTTCAGTAAATATGCAACAAATTTGACTTTCTTTTTTTCGTGCGCTTACACGAAACTCCACAAGCGTTCAGTGAGGCGCACGAGAGAGGGATGTGGAAGTGCAGATTCTGGAATTAAAGTTCAAACACAAGATTATTTATTTGTTAATCTGTATGGATTGGTTTTCCAGTTCGCAGCTACATGTCAAAGTGTATAAAAGTGTGTGGTAATTCCCCGCATTCTGAATCCGGAACATACGGGAAACATTACATTTGTTCACAATACCTGCAATCCCATGCTGATTTTCAGACCCTGCGGGTATCCTGCTTCTTCGTTACAGGACACACTCCTGGTGAGGGGGTACCTTTCATTTCATGCCAGCCCCATTCAACAGTGTGCAGTGTAAAAAGTGCACAGCTGACTAGGGCTAGCAAGCGTTATGTTGCATGTGTGCGCCACTGCTGAATGCATATAGAGGGAACACTGCGTTGAGTTTGTTTTGCATTGACTTGTGTGGAAAATTATGTAGTTGATCTAAATTCTTGAAATACGTTTATTGTCTGGTGAGATTCTGTTTGCTGTATGTTCTCATTTGGTTGAGTTTCCATCTTCAGCAGACAAGTCATTTTTACCAAAATTAATGTTCACACACTGTGGGAAATCTGTAACTTTTGACCCTTGACCTATCTGAGTGGTTCCTCACATCTGCTATTAACCTAGAGCATGACATATAAACGAAATGGAAGGAAGACAGGAAAGAGCGAGGGAGGAGAGAAATTCCTCCAGCTCATACAGAGGACAGTTTAATTCCAGAAATTGCTGGAAGATAAAGGGATGATTTAACTAGTGTAAGGAGCGACCTGCTGGTGAGCCACTGGTTCGCAAACACACACAAACAAAATGACCCTACCAAATCAGTTGAACCTCCATGATTTGCCGTATACAGTTGTATTGTATGTTTCAGGGTCAAAATGTATTTGTATGTAGGAGAGGTACTGCATCACTCATGATGGCATAACAGTTTCATGTCACAATTATTTCATTTATTTAACAGAACTTTAAAGGCTACCAAAGCAAAATAAACAAACAAAACAAAGACATTGATTGGACAAACAAATCGGATAAGAATGACACATTTTTTTTATAATATCCGCAATTTATTTACATTTCAGTGGAAAGCACCCTCGTGATCTCATTTGCTTGATCGCTCGGCCTCACCAACATTCACACACATACGGCCATACATAGACACTCGCTAATAAGACACAGAACCTTGATGTAAGTGCACCCCTGTGACTAAATCAGTACAATAGTTTTGCAACTGAAAGGCAACATGCAAGTATAACAATGCTACCACCTTGCTACTGAGAAGAGTAGTGAAGCAAACAGCTTGGCAATTTGAAGGATGTTACTGACGAACACAGCTCATGAGAGCTTTGGCAGACACAGGTAATCACACACGCCCTATCTCATTAGGAAATAAAATAAAGGTATGAGCCATGTGGGATGTCAGAATATTTTGGACAAAAACCTGAAAATGTCTTGTAATCATGGTATAGGCAGAATAATTGATGATGGTCTTATTACCACCTAGGTTGTGCATTATTTTTCAATAACGGTCGTCAGTTCCTTACTTGACACATCCAGACTAAAGGACAAGATGGCTTATATTGATATTTGCTGTCTATCTTGTCGATTCTTCATTTATCTTGTTTACTCAGTCTCTTCATCTTTTACACACTACTCGCTCTGAATTCACTCAAAGGCAAGCGACACATCTCTCTTTTCTTAGTGGTCACGCGCACACTCATGATGATGGCTTTCAGGCACTGAAAAGCTGACTACAGTCAAGGCAGAAGTGTTTGTCTAGAGTTCTTTCTATCTGACGAACAACATCCTCCCCTGTGGCCTTGGAGCCATTGAAATCTCTCTTGTCTTTTCTGTCTCTCTCTCTCTCACACACACACACAAACATACACATAAATGGCTTGACATTGTTTAGACTGGAAACAGACGTGATTATTGGCCTTGAAGAAATGGAAAAAAAATTATTGCTCCATTTGATTAGGAGAGACCTGTAATGTTTCTTGTCAATTCAATGTAGCCACGTTACAAGTCGGTGTAAAATAGCCTTATTTGAATTCTATATTAATGGACTTTATTCACAGTAGCACCATCTTTAAATTTTGATTTGTGTAAAATCAGAAGTGATGTATAGGCTTTACACAGCTATATACAGTGCATGCTATTGAAAAGACTGTAAATCTGTTCCTCACAGCCTCGTTTTCAGTCACGCCAGAAATAAAATATGGTGCTGATGCGAATAATATATGTTCCTGGTCTACAGTTTTGCATGTTAAGGTGCGTACACACTGCCAGCGACATCGCGCGCGACAGCAACTCAATACCATTCATTTTCAATGCGAGCACAGCGACTTCCGGCGACACGAGCTGTCGCGACCGTTGGCGCTAGATGTGGGCGTGTCCAGCGACGCGACAAAGTTGAGAAAAGTTCAACTTTGGAGCGACTAACGGAAGTGACAGCCAATAGGAGAGACGACGGGAGAGCTCACGTGATCCTTCTCTCTTTCTCTCAGCTCCTGCAGTAACGGAAAGATGGATGAAAGGCTAATTCTTGCTGTTAGAAATTTTCCAGTGCTCTATGATATGTCTCTTCCCACGTACAAGGACATTTTAAAGAAAAATACTGCGTGGAAAGGTGTATCTGAGATCGCAGGGATTTTATGGACCCAGACAGACCGGCATTTGCATTTTCGCCGCAGATAAACAGCCGCTCTGGCAAACAGCACGCCTGGTTTCTCATTCATCTTTGATATAAAGCATTTTATGTACTGATTCCATTTATATTTAGTCTTTTCCCTCCAAAATGTTTGTTTTTAGTGGCAAGAAAAGAGATTCGCTGTCAACAGCAATGGAATGACATCCGTGAATGTCATTTATAAACGTTACTAAGCAACCAGTAGTGGGAACACCCACTAGCGACTTCACCGCCAGCCACTGGCGACCTGCAGCGATAAAGTCGCTGGCAGTGTGTACGCACCTTTACTCATCCCACGTGGTTTGTGCTATGGACATGAATGATACCTTAGATGATAAAATGGCAAAACAAATAAATAAAAAATGCATACACTTAAATTGAAAGAGGGACCCAAACCATAACTAAAGACCTAACTATAATAGAACCAGCAACCACCTAGCAACAGGGTTCCCACGGTCATGGAAAACCTGGACATTTCAGGAAATTTACTTTTTCAGGCCTGGAATAGTCATTTAAATTAATAATTTTCTATTGTTTATATACATTTAATCTTTTTTTCTCCTGCTCTTAAGTATTTCATGAGCTATATGTCCAGTTATGTAGAGTAAAACTTGAATGCAAGCCTTAGTGATGTCCAATTAGTGATCATTCTTTTGAGTCATTTTCTTCAATGAATTTGTGAAATGATTAACAAAACGTCAATCTGAATCAAAATGATTTTTAAAAATCTGTATCCAGTATTCACAAATGCCTGGAATGGTCACTGAAAAGTTATGAAAATGAATTGGTTGGAAATGGTGGGAAACCTGTAGAACAGGGGCAAGCGGCACACAGAAATCTTGGTGAGAATTATTCTTATTAATGAATCTAATTTTGTTGAACTTTTTTCTTATTGCCATTTTTTCATATTGCTGTTGTCACCAATACATTATGGAATAAGCCATGAGAGGCCATGCGTCACAGCCATTTTACCATGGTTAAGGAGTGTTAGGAATGATGAGAAACTGAAAAAAACAAAATACTTTTATTTTGTTATGCTATTTGTGTAAAACAGAAATGTATAGCAAATACTTTCAGGCACTATTAGCGTTACGGTTGACCAGTCAAACATGATCACAAGTGTTCATTAATTTTGATTTGGCAATCTGGACTTGCCTCTGTGCATTGGTGTCTTTTACATTGCATGGTTACTTTGTTTTCCCACTTGATTATTCTCTGTTCCACCATCCCCTCCTGCATTCTCTCCCTGTTTCTCTCAGTAAGTAATGTTAGATCCCTGTCCAATATTTATTCCCTCCATCTCCGTGGCTGCATTTGCCAAAGTCAAGGCTTACCTCAATGAGTCTCTGCGGACCTTTTTCCTCTGTCTTTTCCTGCCTTTTCCTTGCAATCCTTCTCTTGTTCACTCCTTCGATTTAATCGATTACTCTTCCTTCTGTAGTGTTCCATAACCTGCATTCTCTTTCTACTTCCTTTCATGTCTTTTCTTTCTTTCATTCTCTCTCTCTCTTTCTCTCTCTCTCTCTCTCTCTCTATTTCTCTCAAAGGACTATACTGGTTGCGCTGCTTGTTTCCCATTGTAGATTCAAAAGAACCCGTTCATAAGTGTCATTCATTTAGGAATCGGACACAATGGTTGCTCTCTGTGTTTCAACCTACTGATTCAATAGTGGTGTTGCAGTGCCACTGAAATGTTGCGCAAGAAACACCTGCCAAAAGTACTTTGGCATACTGAAACTTTAATGAAACTGAAAGTCATGGATTGTTTGATTCTGGTATTTTTTTTTAAAAAAAGGAACTGGTTTTGAATAAGAAAAGGATCCCAACCCTAGTTTCCAAGGAACAAGTCTCTGAGTTTGCCAGTTTATAAGGATCATGCCATTAAATCTTTAAAGAAATTTCAAGATTTGTGGCTGAGGCATACATATATCTTTGAACATACCTGTACATTCTGCTTCATTCTTAGGGATATATCTGATTGTATGCACCCAAAACATCACGTTTATTGCCAAAATAGTCTACTGTTGTTAGTAACTTTACATACCAATCAGATGACCCCTTCTTGTCCAAGTGGGTAGCTCTTGGCCAGAAAATGTCTGGCCCACTTTGCTTATAAAATTTGTATGTTATTGAATTGATTGCTTTTCAAGTCCCATTAAAGTAACCCCGGCACGCTCTGCCTATGCCCACATCAGTCCCTCAACCTTGGCTGCCATGAAGCCCCCCAAACCCTTCAGCCAGCATCCCAGATGGGCAAACAGCCTCGCGGGGCTCCATGCCAGGAGATGCGAAGGCACAGTGACAGAGCTCTGAGCCAGGCTAAAAGACTGGCCTCGTCTCCTCTGGACAGTTACGGTACTGACGCCTCTCCAAAGCTCATCCAACTGTAGCCATGTATGACACCAATCCCACCTTGCACTCTCTACCTCTCTCTCATTCGTTCGGAAAGTAGGCCATTGCATACGAAGAGAATGTTGGGAGAGGGCTGTCACAGCCACCTTGAATATGACCAGAAAATGCATTCTGCTGTGAATGAGAGAACAGTCAAGATTTACACCAAAGTGTGTGCGTGCCATATTTCCCCTCCTATCGTTCCAATTCTCTCCCATTCTCACATAAAACAGATTAGTTATATAAGAATGCAGGAGACTTTGCTGTGGGGACTATGATGATAGAATAATGAGAGAAAGATAAATATGTGTGTTATAAAGGGTTATAGAATTTTGTGTGTGTATATGGATGCTCAGTTAAAGTGTGCGAAAGTAGGTCTGACTGTTTTATTGCAGTGCTTGATCTACTGCAGGCTTGCAGGCCTCTCTATGCTGTTAAGGGCAAAATGGAACGATTCTGTCTCTACCTACCCTTAGGCTGTGTCTGAGTGAGTATGTGTGTTGTCTCTATACTGCTGCCCTCTGAAAATACAGACGCTTGAAAAGGTTTACCACTATTTCACTAGTTTTTGCAGTATGTAAACTGTGCACAGTATTGACATTTTCTGAAATCACCAAATTCCTAGCTGGCCTTCTACATTTTCCAAAATATGCAGTACACAGCCAGAACACACGGTGTTGAAATGATCAACGATATGTTTTTGTTTTTTTTGCCAATATCTTGAGAGCAGGATGGCCAATATAATGGTGATATGCATGATATCACACAATTTAATACTATGGTAAATGACAAGTACATCAAATTGCTAAAAATGTAAGTAACTTTTATTTTGCATTTTACATATTAGCACAAACACTTTTAACTTTGAATCAGTACTGTACTGTACTGTCTGAATGAGACTTTGTTGCATACCAGTCTAGAATTGTGGTAACACAATGGCACGAAGGCAAAATGAAATGATTGCCTCTGACGGCTCCGTCACATGCAAGCAAGTGATTCTTGTTGCTGCAACGGCCTGCAAAGAAAATTAATTGGCCAAATACAAAACATTTTTTGACCAATGCTGGTCATCTAAAAATGCCAAATATTGTCACATTTTTCAGCCTTTGCAATATATTGGTCGACCACTAGATTCCATCGACTTAATCTTCCATTGGCGCTTCACTTGGCAGATGCTGTAACAAAAGTCCCTATCTGAAGTAATATCGTCTTATTATTTGGACTGGCAAAATTGGGACATTTTTTACACAGACTTGAATAAAAAATTCAAATAACTATAGTTGTTTCTTGAATAACTTGACTGCACTCGCTGAATTAAATACACAACATAGTGAGGACAAGGGCTGGGTATCAATACAGATTTCCCAATTTGATTTGATTCTGATTCACAAGCTTTCTATTTGATTCTGTAACAATCTGATTTAATTCAGATTAATTTGGGTATATTTCAGTTATAATATTATTTTTGCTTACATGTTGCTGTAATTTATAGCCTATAGGGAACCTTCTGACTGGGTACATTAAAAATATGAAAAAACAACAAATGTATGTTTGTACCATGTTACTTTTGAAATGTGTTTCAAAAGGAACATGGTCCAAACTATGTGGTTCAATTGTGGTATATAATAATCAACACAACCAAGCTAACATAAACTTTAAAGAAAGTTCAAGATGGATCATGGGATTTAAAAAATTGCTCAAAGATGACGATTAATCGATGAATCTGTATTTTTAGCTATCCCTGGTGAGGTCATGTGATAATTAAAATACTACTTAAAACATCATTCCATAGTGCAAAATCACTACATCAAAATATTTGATGGAGCACGTGCACGTCAGGTGTAAAGCATCTGGAAACATCAACAGGAAAGTAGAGATCATTAAAATGGAGGAAAAAGAAAAGACAGAAAAAACAAAAAAACAATAAATTTTTCTGAATTTAACATAATCAACATTGCCATAAACTGGTAATTAAGTTTGTACCCCATTTTGTACCTTTCTTTAAATGTCTATCAACCTCTTTTTTTCTCCAGGATACTGATCTGTGTAACACACACACACACACACACACACACACACACACAAACCCTGTTTGCCCAGCATGATAAAAGCACCACATTCACATTTAAATGGTGGATCCCTCATTGTTCTGCTACGCTGGTCCCTGATTGGATGAGGTCACCATGTGTCACTTCTTAGCCAATCAGCAAGCAACATCCCTTCCACAGAGACACAGTGTGCACACACAAGCTCATATGTGTGAGTGTGTGTGTGTGTGTGTGAGTGAGTGAGTGAGTGAAAGAGATCGTACAAGCTGGAAAAGCATCTCAATTGGACGCGAGCGAGCAAGATTACATGGCTAACATCTGGTGGTGGTTAGGGCTGGAGTTGATTATGTAATGCCCAGGGACTGAATGTCGTGGGCTCGTTTTCCAGCAGAGCTAAAAAAAAAGAACCCAAATGTTCATGTCCCTCAAGGCGTAATATATCACTCTGTAATTGCCATTGTTTTATTTTCATAAACTGTTTTACAGAAAGAGTTCTTTGATAGCTTTGTGTGGAGCAGTATGCAAAGGCACTCTGAAGAGGCAGTGATAAAGATGGAAAAAAGTTGGAGAGAATGGAATTCTGTAATGCATGGAAGTCACAGCTGTTCGCAGAACATACTTGGATGAAGCAGAGAGCTGCTGTTGGGCTCTATCATTATATAGAGCCTTTCAATGGACCAGAGAGGTAGCCGTAGGGGACGCTGGCATGGTGACATGTTGTTTTGTTGTTTTGGCTTCATTGACCCATCTACTAACCATCACGTAGAACTGAACTTTCCTGAACCACAAAACTGGAAATAATGACATGTACTTACACACATTTGAGGCAGTGTCCTGTATAGAGCGCAACAGTTCGGTTCCGGAAGTATAAGTGCAAAATTTTACGATAACTTGTGAACCTTTAAAACATCAGTCCAAGTTGTTATTTAAATTTAATAATAAAAAATAATTGCAACACATTGTAATAAATAGAAAAGCACTAGAATTTCACTATGTATTATAAGTTTAATGTTTATTGACTAACTTTAATATATATATATATATATATATATATATATATATATATATATATATATATATATATATACACTCACCTAAAGGATTATTAGGAACACCTTTTCAATTTCTCATTAGTGCAATTATCTAATCAACCAATCACATGGCAGTTGCTTCAATGCATTTAGGGGTGTGGTCCTGGTCAAGACAATCTCCTGAACTCCAAACTGAATGTCAGAATGGGAAAGAAAGGTGACTTAAGCAATTTTGAGCGTGGCATGGTTGTTGGTGCCAGACGGGCCGGTCTGAGTATTTCACAATCTGCTCAGTTACTGGGATTTTCACGCACAACCATTTCTAGGGTTTACAAAGAATGGTGTGAAAAGGGAAAAACATCCAGTATCGCGGCAGTCCTGTGGGCTGAAAATGCCTTGTTGATGCTAGAGGTCAGAGGAGAATGGGCCGACTGATTCAAGCTGATAGAAGAGCAACTTTGCCTGAAATAACCACTCGTTACAACCGAGGTATGCAGCAAAGCATTTGTGAAGCCACAACACGCACAACCTTGAGGCGGATGGGCTACAACAGCAGAAGACCCCACCGGGTACCACTCATCTCCACTACAAATAGGAAAAAGAGGCTACACCAAAAGAGCTCACCAAAATTGGACAGTTGAAGACTGGAAAAATGTTGCCTGGTCTGATGAGTCTCGATTTCTGTTGAGACATTCAGATGGTAGAGTCAGAATTTGGTGTAAACAGAATGAGAACATGGATCCATCATGCTTTGTTACCACTGTGCAGGCTGCTGGTGGTGGTGTAATGGTGTGGGGGATGTTTTCTTGGCACACTTAGTGCCAATTGGGCATCGTTTAAATGCCACGGCCTACCTGAGCATTGTTTCTGACCATGTCCATCCCTTTATGGCCACCATGTACCATCCTCTGATGGCTACTTCCAGCAGGATAGTGCACCATGTCACAAAGCTCGAATCATTTCAAATTGGTTTCTTGAACATTACAATGAGTTCACTGTACTAAAATGGCCCCCACAGTCACCAGATCTCAACCCAATAGAGCATCTTTAGGATGTGGTGGAACGGGAGCTTCGTGCCCTGGATGTGCATCCCACAAATCTCCATCAACTGCAAGATGCTATCCTATCAATATGGCCCAACATTTCTAAAGAATGCTTTCAGCACCTTGTTGAATCAATGCCACGTAGAATTAAAGCAGTTCTGAAGGAGAAAGGGGGTCAAACACAGTATTAGTATGGTGTTCCTAATAATCCTTTAGGTGAGTGTATATACACAACACATCATACAATTACGAAGCACAGATTTCATTCACACTACCAGAGTTACGATGTAAACATATTAGTCATATACAATAATACTTTATTCATCAGTTGCTTTCTTTGTATTCTTCACTTAAAATTATACAGCTGGGATCATCACAGAAGGTTTGTTGTGTTGTGACCAAATCGGAGCCAAACATTTGTAACTTTTGAATGAGAGATGTTTACGGTGATGTACCGGTGGGCGTGTGTTCAGTCGCCGGTCACATCAGACCCGCCGGAGTACGGTGATGAATCGTAGATAAAATATACTTAAATGTCTGCGAAAGTCACATTTGGCAATATTTGTGCTCATTTCTTGGGACTTGGCAATTGCAAAAAAAATAAAATATTTATTATTTAAATTTTTCATACTGTTGTAAGTGATGTCACTGAAATATAAATAAAGGAACAAATATAATGCTACACAAAAATGTGTTTGCGTGAGTGTGTGAAATTGCGCAAGCAACGCTGAAATGGTCTCAAAGAGAGACCCAGTGTACCCAAAAGCATGGGAACTGATCCCACAAATTCACTTTCTCTCACATGGTTCGCTACACTTTTGTCCAGTACTGCGCCTCATAGAAGTGGCTCTGATATTTACATTACATTTATGCATTTGGCAGATGCTTTTATCCAAAGCGACTTACAGAGCCCTTATTAAAGGGACAATCCCCCTGGAGCAACCTGGAGTTAAGTGCCTTGCTCAAGGACACAATGGTGGTGGCTGTGGGGCTTGAACCAGCATCCTTCTGATTACCAGTTATGTGCTTAGACCACTACACCTCTTAGTTAAACTAGCTGCTAGCATTAATTAAAATTATATGGAATTTATATAAATGGACACATAAATAAAGAAAATATTGATACAAGGATCTCAATTGCAATGTTGTGAGGAATAAATGACAGTTTATCTAAATATAATTTTATTGGGTGGACACATGACTCATATACACATATTGGAGGCAGCTTACAGTATTTATTTGAAGCATTAGACTAGTGAATAGCAGAGGTGGGACAGTTAGAGATATGCAGCTGTAGACTGGTTCACATGACTGAAGCTCTGATAATGCTTCACAATGCACAGTAACTGAAATGTATTTGTGTTTGGATTGAGATCTCCTCCCTTGTAGGTTTAGTTACTCCTAGATGTGGTTGCCACTCAATGGGGAATCATGGCACATTACTTTCTGGTTGTTTATGTTGATCGATTGTGCACACACACGCACACACGCACCTCCAACCTGCTGACCTGGCCCTGAGGAATATTTTATTGCAGGACATGCTGCAGTAGCACAATTAGACAAAGATATTATCCCCTTGAAACAAATCTAGACAGTGGTGCTAGGGAAGAGGAGGGTTTTGGAGAGTGAAAACTTGTGCAACGCAGTCAAACATTTTAGGCTGCAAACAACTAAGGCAGTTAAATGTTTGACAAAAAGAGTATGCAAGTTGATTAGCTAACAGATTACATGCCATTGGCTTGCACCATGCAGAGATTCAAGACTGAAATATTTATGTTTCATTTAAGTATCATTTTGTTTCTCCTGTGTGTCACTTAAAATTCCTCAGAGGAAATAAAAATAGATACATAAGACAACTGTTGCCATACAGTAAGAGTTATGAGCTATAAAATGTACAGTATGTTTATAGCATAGTTCCAGTAAATTGGTACTGGAAGAATTATATGAGAAATATTTGCATTCATCATGAAATATCTGACTTTGGTATCTTGGCAAATGTTAGCACAGTGTTAGACAATGTTAAGATCAGTTACGAAACCCAAGGATGAGACAAATGTGAGATTTCTGGGGCCTATTTCTCTGAGAAAAATCAGCAGGAGACATTTCTCTATTTAATCTGCTGTCTAGGAGAATGAGTTGAGTGTTGAAGTCATTCTCTCATTTGTGCTGCCATTTACATGACCAATTAAACACTGCGGTTACAACACATACATTTGTGTCACCGGTACAAGAATGAGAGATGTTCCAGATGACTTTGGATGTTTTGGAATGCACAAAAATCATTCTTTTCGGATGGATGTGGTGTAGTGGCTAAAGCACAGGGCTGGTCATTGGTTTGAACCCCACAGCCACCACCATTGTGCCCTTGAGCAAGGCACTTAACTCCAGGTTGTTCTGGGGGGATTGTCCCTGTAATAATTGCACTGTAAGTCGCTTTGGATAAAAGTGTCTGCCAAATGCATGAATGCAAATGTAATGGATGTAGGGCTGGCACGATTATGAAATTTGGTTAATGATTAACTGTCATATAAATTGTAATATTTCTTAAGGTGCATGTGTGCTTCTTAAACAGTAAGAAGTCATTTTTACATATTTAGCTTATTGTTTCACATAAATCAAGTCTCCTCCGTGTCGCTGCATCTTGAACACTGAATGTTTGAACCTGGTATGACCAGTAACATTTGCCATTTCACAATTTTTTAATTAAAGTTAAACCAGAGCACTTTGCGTTCTCTATCAAAGTTTAGATTTGTTCATTTATACTTTCATGGGGGTTTGGCGCGAGCCTCTGCTGAGGACATGCATCACAGCGGTGCTTTTCCAGACAGGAGCTGCTCTGGTTGATGTTCGTGGTATGGTTCAGTGACACTGAGTTAAACTAACTTACACACAAACATGCCGTTGATGGCATTTATACTGTATATTCGGTTATAATTCCCTCATTTTGGCCTTGAAATGTAATTGGAATTCTAAGTGCCCAATGATCACTGTTATCTCAGATATCCGCGGTTAGATCCAATAACTGAGATTAGACGATTATTTAATCATTTTGACAGGCCTACCTAGATTTAAATGCCAAACAACGGTGTGTGTGTGCTTGTACCCATACATATCAGTTTTGTAGACCTGTAATAGCTGTATCCTACTCACTTTAACTCAACAGAGAAAATATGTGTGTGTGTGTGTGTGTGTGTGTGTGTGTGTGTGTGTGTGTGTGTGTGTGTGTGTGTGTATCGACAACTCTTCACTTCATTAGTGGTATAGTTAATCAATGCACACCATTGTTGTTCCACCATTAAGGTTTGACTGGGTCAGCGCAGGGGACACACACAGAGAGAGAGAGAGAGAGAGAGAGAGAGAGAGAGAGAGAGCGAGAAAAAAACTCCTTTCTCTCTCAAGCACAAACACAGTTCATCTCAGTTCTGCCTCCATGTGATTCCATCTCAGTTCAGGCCTAGAATGCAATGCTCCTATCATGAGCCACACCCCCTGCTGTTATCAACATGATTATAACTCCTTATAAAGCACTAGGCTTAAACATGAATAGATACTCAGAACTTTATTCACTGAGGAGGCAAGTATTTTGAGGCAGGGCTTTAATGTTAGAGACTTATAGATTTTGTCACCACCAGGGTCTAGCTAGGTGGTTACTAGACCAAATCAAGAGAGCACACCCTCAAGTGGCTATAATTTTCTGGACAATGGTCATGGCTTGGGTCGAAAGGCTGTCAGAATTTAAAATTCAGATGATATTCAAATTTAAGACCAAATTGCACATTCGGATGCTAAAATGGTGCATTCCAATTTTTAATATGTGCACTGACAATGACCAAGGAGCCTTTCAGATCGATCGCCAAAGACCGAAGGTCTTTGACTGTTACATCTTCCTTTCTAATCAACCTCTTGAAGCAAAAGCAATGCATTTTCAAATGCTGTTGAGTTGGAAGGAGTAGAATTTGGAACTCCTGTTTGATTCATTTTGATTTGTTGTGCCCTCTAGTGCATTTTGTAGACAATGTTGATTCAAAAATCTGGTTAGAGCTGATTTGTGTTTTATATGTTTTCCCCTAACTGAATAATGTCTTTAAAACATTTGTCTGCAAAAGTTTGAATTTTGACAAAATTTAAATGAAAGATTCCAATTTAGTTTTTTAGTCCTGTTGACAGCCCTACTTGGATCCCTTCTTTTGTGTAAATATTTTTTCTCATTTTGTCCACTAGGCAAAAATCACTTAGAAAGTCTAATTACTTAAGAAAGTAACAGCACAGTTCTTCTCAATAAGCCACAATATTTTGAGGTATCATTCATATCTTTAGCACGAACAGTGAGTTTAAAATTTATACTTCAAGGATGACCAATAGTAATATAGTGTTGTTTGCCATCACAGTTACCACTTATAAGTTATAGACGAGATGTCTTTATTTTGCCACAATGGAATACAGTATGTATTTGTTTATATTCTGCTGTATAGATCAATTCCAGCACCTTGCAGACTGATTCTCCAGCAGCCGTCAGGATAAATGCACTAAACAGAAAGAGTCGAATAGACAGTGAGTAGAAAGACCTGGAAGAGCTGAGGATAAAAATGGGGCAAAGGATGCTATTGAGAGAGAGAGCAAGCTCTTTTAGCCTGTCTAATGTGGGAGTTTGCTGGCAGAGTGAATGGTACTGTTCAGTGTGCGGTTACAAAAAGACCCGTTCATTTAACTCGTCACCTCTCTTGACTGATTATACCACTCCACCAGCCTGCGTTCTCTCTCTCTTTTCCTCCATCTACACCTCTCTCCATCTCTACACCTTGGTTTTCCATTTTTTTCGAACTAGACACTAGCTCCGTTCCAAAACCTAGTGAAGTTTTTAAGGCATTTTAATGCATGATGGGTGCACTTCAGATGCAAATGCTGTTCCAAAAGTTAGCAGCAGTGTATATTGCATTCTATGTCAAAATACGTAGCATTGTAAGGTTGCAAATTCATCCAAGATGGCGGACGATGAAGATGCATGTATATTATGTATTTTATTTCATCGAATACTGAAAGTATCAGTAAAAAAAAACATTTTTTTCCAATTAAGCACGGACCATTCCCAGAATGTGTGTGTCCTTGTGTCGGATCGTTAGCTTAGCATCATGCTAATGTCAAACTCTATTGGAATTAGTTGTTTCCTGTAAGGAGCACTTATTGAGTGGCACACAGAGTTGCTGCATATATAGAATGGATCCACTTAAGTTAGGATGGTTCCTTAGAAGGTAGCTGCCTATGTAGGCAGCAGACAGCAGCAAGACTGCTCACTATGTTTCGGAGTACAACTGCATTCTGATGTGGTTTTCTCTCTCGTATTTCATTTCCTGGAGGTTTGTCGGGTGTGTGTGTGAGCTCACATATTTTGATGACTCCTCATTGCTGTGCTTGCCATTTTTAATTCTTGCTGAATCACGTCTGAACTCTTTAATGTGAGTGTTTGTGTGTGTGGTGGCACACTTATGATGTAACATCCACTGGTTAATTTTGTGGGTTTTGTATGATGTTTTGTATGAAGTGTTGGAGAGTGTGTGTGTGTTTTGTCACGCTCAGTCCCCCAGTGAGTTGATAGCTCATTTCTTGCTGTTATAATTGCTGCCTCTTCTCTGATGCTGGATAGTTTGTATGCCTTGATTAATGTTGAAGCCATATTTAAAAAATTTCACTTTTACTCTCCAAAAATCTAGCATTCGCTCAAATGCCCACACATACTCACACACAAACTAGCACACTCTTTTAGGAATTGGCTCGTCATATTGCTCATAATTTCTTAGGCCTAAAACATACTCTAAGTAAGTATGCAAACACAGACACAAATTCTTGGCCAAGGCTACTTAACGTGCTTTCCCACGTTATTGTAAGGGTAACAAACATCTGTACTCAAGGGGGCGATGGAGTTACCTTTAAATGTCTTTGCCATTAAACTAGATGAGTTCAGTATAAATGGTTGCTCTGCCATGATTGTATATGGCCCTATGAAATCAGTTTTTCTATACAGTAGTAATATATTTCTGTAGTATAATATCTTCAAATCTGCAATTCCGTCCATGATTTCCACATCCAGAAATCTATAAACTTCTACTCCATAAACTTCTTTATGTGGTGTTACAGTGTAACCTTTCCCCCTGTGCATTTTTGCTTAAGTCAAGACCCCTGTTGAGAGGCAGTTTTAGGATGCTGACCTTTTGCACAAGTACTCACACACCCACCCACCCACCCACCCACACACACACACACACACACACACACACACACACACACACACACACACACACACACACACACACATAAATAGCGTGGTAGGATTTTGACCTTTCCACACATTCACACACTCATGTCGACAGTAAAAGGAGTGGACAGCCCCCCAGCCCTCTGTCAAAGTATATGTGTGTATCTTTGTGCGTTTGTGAGTCCACATTAAGTCAAATCAGCATCTTCCTTGTGGAGCACATGTTTGTGAGGGTGGATAAATGCATGTTCTGCCTTTGAGATGATTAGCTATTCTCTGAATTACATTTGGATTGGACTCCAACACAAGCTCTGTTCCAAAAGTGAGCTACCCATCTAGACAGTATTTTAAGGCATCTTAGGCACGCTCCAGGCAGCTGTTCTAAAAGGTTGCAGTATAACTTTGCCATATAAGAGACCTTTTGGACCAGTTGTAAGGCCACATCCACACTAATTCATTTTCATTGGAAAACACTTTGATTTTGCTGTGCTTACACCTCTCATCCACACTGAAACAACATTTTACACCACTGAAAATGGAGACAGTTGAAAACACTCGATAACTGCATACTTTTCGAAGCAAAACTTTAGTAAACTAAAAGCGAAGATTTCGAACATAAATGGATTAGTGTGCATGTGGCCTACATGATCACATGTGTCATTCACAGATAAGGCAATCTTAGAATGCATCCAAGATGGCGGACAGGATAATTGTTGACTGAACTATTTTTATCTACACTGAATATACAAATTAAAATTGGAATTTAAGAATTTCTGTTTGCTATGCATTTTTTAATGATTATTAGAATATCATATCGTTAGCTTAGCAGTATGCTAATGTCAAAGTCTGTTGGAATCAATTGAGTCATGTCTCGTGTGTTGTTCTCATGAGTAGCATCGAACATTTTTTCCAATTAAGCACGGACCGTTCCCAGAATGTGTGTGTCCTTGTGTCGGATTGTTAGCTTAGCATCATGCTAATGTCAAACTCTATTGGAATTAGTTGTTTCCAGTATGGAGCCCAATCATATCGGTAGCTTACCAACATGCTAATGTAAAATTCTGTTGGAATCAATTGAGTCATGTCTCGTGTGTTGTTCTCATGAGTAGCTATTTCGTTGTTGCCTGTGTAGAGTGTTTCAGATAGGTCACTATTGATGTGGTTTCATGTCAGATAGAATGAAAAGATAGAGTTGTTGATAGCGTTGAGAGACAAATTTACCCACCCACACGGTTTTTTTTATACTTTGTTTTTCCACTTGTCATTACATCTCACTCGAGCACTCAAGCCTTTCAAAGCATACTCTTTCGACTGGAAACTAGGGCTGGTCGATATATTGAATATAAACAGTACAGTACAATCATGATAACTTTGGTGACTATACAAAATAAAGTAATATAGTGAATATTACAATGATTTTATTTGGTCATTATGCTTCCTAAAGACTGCATCATTATACTTAGTGGTGGGTGATATACTGGTAATAATGATAAACCCGTAGAACTTTTCCAACACAGTTTGGATTATCATCTATCGAGGTAATGCAAAATTGCCACACAAGAAATGTGTACAGCTTGACACTCTGTCGGGTAAATGGAGGAAGGCGGAGGGACTGCTCATTCCTCAAATTCATTTGAATGACAAGATGAGCGGAGATTATGAAGGGAAAAGTGCGACCTCCATGGTGTGGAATTGGTGTGAAAAAAAAACAGAAAACAGCGATTTGCAAGGTTTGTACATTAGTGTATGTCGATATATCCATGTGCGCTTATATCAGTGGTAGGGCTTCACATGAGACTGATAGAAAAAATTAAACGCAGTTACACCGAATCTGCATCTGCGGGATGAAATTCGCTTGAACCACCGTCAAAGCAAATTCAATGACATTCATCTTGCACTCCAAACATGCCTCCCATCCAAACCGCACAGCTGTGTTTTGTGCGAGTAATGCACACTCAGTCTAAAAACACGCAAGTGAGCGCGAGTGTTGAAGTCATTAAAGTCCCTTAATTTATGCTCCTGTGACAGAAAAGGCGCAGATCACACACGTTACTCATTCTGGTTTCTCTCGATGTCAAGTGAGTTTTTAAAATACACACCAAAACTTGTTAGTAAACTTCTAAACTTGAGGAAAGTTCTAGTCATAATAACAACAATAAGAAGAAGAAAAGAAGAAGAAAATTGGTGCATATCATCAGACTGAAATGTGTCATTCATTTTTAATTTGTTTACTTTGACTATGTTTGTCAAGTTCAAAATAAAGAGTCAATTATTAGGGGTGTAAATCGGATGTTTCATCACGATATGATCTTATAACGATTCTCTTGGCCTGCAAGCCGATATTTGCCGATACTTCAAAGTGTGTCGTGATATGATTCGATTCATGGCCCAGTGTTTGATATTCTGATATAATGTGTGCCTATTTTACACAATCAATAAACATTGCATGGCCTCAAATGCAGCCAAAGTCTAATTTAAATATTTCAAATCTCTGAAAAGTGCAAATTTAGTATACACATTGGGCATCCACAACAAAATTGGGTTTCCCAATTTAAATCTCTCTCTCTCTCTCTCACTCACTCACTCACTCACTCACTCACTCACTCACTCACTCACTCACGCACGCACGCACGCACGCACGCACGCGCACGCACGCACGCACGCACGTACGTACACATACCTGGAAAGAGTTGTGTTTCTATCCCTCTTTTAGTCCCATCTGTCCCGGTCTTGTGCGCATCTGCTTTTCCTCCCAGTCTTTTGTTCGTCTTTTTGTCATTGTGTGCAGGTGTGTGTTTAATGGTGAATAATTGCCTGCAGCTCATCTGAATTGAGACCTCATTAATCGAGTGCTGCTTCTGCATCGTCATCATCGGACATAAGTGTGTATGTGCACTTGCAAACACACGACCACAGCTATGCAGTGGTGTGTTGAGCCAGCTGCCTGTATTGTATTTACATTCAAGTATGTAATTCAATAAAGCCAGTGAGAACAGCTTGATCCCAAACAATACCCTGCGCAGGTGCCTGACCTTGAGTCCAACGCCTAGATGCCAATTTATAGACCTTCAATTAGCACACAGCATGCTTAATTATGAGCACATTGAACAGGCCAGAGAGTGCACATTACTACAAAAATGCACACAGAGAAATATTTGCATGCTCCACTTTTATGTTGTAGATATGCATTACAAGCACAAATAACCGTGTGATTTGCGGGCACTCTGTGGAGAAATGATCCAGTCTAATAGAGATCTCTCCATAGATCTCTCTCTCTCTCTCTCTCTCTCTCTCTCTCTCTCTCTCTCTCTCTCTCTCTCTCTCTCTCTCTCTCTCTCTCTCTCTCACACACACACACACACACACACACACACACACACACACACACACACACAGAATAAGGTTTATGAAACATTTAGCAGGAAAGAGCCGACAGGAACTGAGGTGCTGTGATCTTTCAGCTGGATTAATCCATGAATCGTTCTTCTCTTCTTTCTTTTCTTCTCTTTTTCTTTTCATTTTCTTCTCCCTCCTGGCCCACTGCAGTTCCGTAAATATATCTCGCTCTTGAATTCCACTTTTAAAGGAATAATTACAAATACTAATACAAATATGGACCAAATACTAAGAAACTCAAAATTTTCCAATTTAGCATTTCACTTTAATATTATGATGATAATATAAAACTATGAATTAAATGAGATAAATGCAAAATTCTCAAGTGATCTTAAAAATTTGGACCTGACTGTATTTATAAATGGCAGCATTACTCAACAATGATTCAGGAAACTCTGGGACTAACTATTTTTTGTTTTGTATGTGTATGCGATATAAGTGCGATATGTTTAGGACTGATACTGGCTGTTGTTCGCTCCGTTAACAAGATAATGGGATTATAATGGAATACATTTCTATACTTAGCCCCTCAAGGTCCATATCACACACACACACACTGATAAGTGCAGACACACACTCTGTTAGCGGCTGTAATCTGCAGTGTGTGCTCAGTGCAGTCTCTGATGTTGCATTCTAATGCGGCTGTCTGAATCCTCTGTGAGCGAAAGATCAATGCGGCGTTTAGACAAGTGCGCTTTCTCCTTTTCAGATGTGCTGGGTCATTGATAAAGAGCCACAAACACAGCAAAACACACACCTGTACCGCAAACACACTCTCATCATCACTGCTTAGAAACATAAATGGCACGAATACACATCTGGTCGGCTTATCTCATGCATACACGTTCTACAAAGAGTGTGACACACCTCCTAATTTTTAAAGTGTTTGTGCACAGGATCGAATGATGATTGCTTTTTTTGTGAATGGATAGAAAAGTGTGTGTGTGTCCATGTGGGGAAGTTTTGTCTACATTGTGAGGACCAAATGTCCCCACAAGGATAGTAAAACTGTATTCACCTACATTGAAGTGAACAGTCCCCATGAGGAAAACTGCTATAAGTGTGTAATGCTGCAGTCCTCGCCGATAATTTGGCTAGCTCATGCTCACCAGAACTCAATCACTTCATGCTTGCTCTCTGCTGTTTATGTTATTGACTCACATGTTTTCTTATGGTGTGCAAGCATACCATTTTTTCCTACTTTGTTTCTGTAATTCCTCTTCTGCCAGTATCACTCTGTTCCCGCAAACAAGCGTGAAAACACAATGTGGTTCTTACGAAGGCGAACTTGAGAGATAATCATCGTGGATGCACCCTCTCCACCATCTGTTCGGATGTTAATTGCGACGCACGACTGTGTTTTTCCGTCCCATAAATGGTGATGAAAACGAAAACCTCCCCCTAATGCACCCTACACACCTCCCTAATAAACTGCATTATGGGAGAACTCATTTGTTTTACACCGTTCCCAAACGGGGACGCTTGGCTAGCTGCGGCTCATTGTTCGACAGTCGCACAGCAGCTCAAACAGATGTTGACTGACAGTTAGCGTCCACCTTTCTACCATTTTGTTGTTTGACAGAGATGCAAGATATTTGCAACACGCTCCTGAGCACTCCTGACAGACGAAGGGGGGATGAACAAAAGGGCTGTGAAAGACTAGCTCATGGCGTTGGCTAATCCTACCGTGAGTCATCAGCCTGATACAGCTACAACGCCATGGGAAATACGTGCTGCTAAACAGCATGGGCACATTTTTTAAATTTTATTTATTGATGTTTTTGAATTAAACCAACATGCTTGAGTCCGTTCCCATTCCATTTTTAAATGGCAGCTCTAGCAGCGAGTCGCATTTATCGAGCTGTGATAAGTTAGGCCAAGTGTTAGTGTATCTAATTAAGGTGTCTAGATGTCCTAAGAATCAGAGCACCTGCAGAGAGGAAAACCTGAGCAAATGAAGGGGAGAGACAGCTCATGTCTTCGTCATTTTTCAGGCAGTTGAAGGCATGCATTGTGGGTTTGCTTGCAAGCGGGAGTAATTTAACTGCATGGCTCGCTGGAGCAAATCGAATGTTTTCTTTTGTGCTCCGTGAACAGCAGCGTTTTCTGCAAAGAAACTGCTCTGTCTTTCTCTGTTTGGAGAAAAGACATTTAGAGGAGGGTAAACGGGGCGTGTTTCATACTGAGAGTTTTAGCGGCCTATGAATGAACTTCTAATTATTTCAGAGTTAATTTAAAGGAATAGGCTACTTCACCCAAAAATAACTATTCTAGCTTCATTTACTCATCCGCAGCCACTTTCTTACTTCGGTAAATCCCAAATTTATGAACAACGACTGTCCATAAATGTCTGGTCTTAGAAAATGAAAATTATATTTAGAGTTGGGTGAACTACTCCTTCATTTGAGTTGGCGATGGCTTTGAAATGAAAGAATGAGAGAGAAGAATTGTCAAGGAGACAGGTAGGCAGATGGGGTGTTGTCAGATGAAGGTCCTGTCGTCCAGATGTTCACACTCAAACACTCAGGTGAGTCACAGGCCAGGATGTGCTGACCTGGAGAAGTTTGATGGTGGTCCAGCTCATGGTCATTATGATTGCTCCTGATGTCTGATATAATCCACCTTCTGCACCTGCTGTCCACCTGCCAGCCACACACAAGCACATACATTCACACTGCTCGACGTATCCTCATATGCTCATATCCAAGAGACAACCCCCCAGTGCTGGACGACATCCACAGTGCAGCATCCTTTTTTCGTATGAGTGTCTTCCGGAGATGTATGGACGACTCAGCATCATCAGTCTCTCGTCCCCAACTCCACCCGTTTCCATAGCAACAAGGTGGCAATAAAAACAATGGGGGAGGTGGGGAGTGTTGGCAGGATTTTGGCAATCCTGTCACACTGTTGCCTCTGATTTCCACTAAAGCCACTTTCAGCAGCAAAAATTGTGTGTGTGACAGCGTGGAGCCGTGCATTTAAGTGCACAGTTTGTCTAGTGTTATTTCAGGAGCACTTTTCCTCTGGAGCACTTCATTTCGGAAATATTTGCAAGGAAACACGGCAGCTTTGTTTCAGCACTCCGTATGAGGATGAGCATCCTGTGTTCATATAAGACACATTGAGTTCATTTGTGATGGAGAGGGTGGATAAAAAGCACAAAGTGCACTGTTGATGAACACAGAGGTCAACATAAACAATGTATTTTAGCAGAGTGACGTTTAGGAGAGACAGAGTTTTAAGTTTAAAGTGACAAAAACTGTTAATTATGTCATTAACTATGAATCCCTTTTAATTCGTTTACTTGACGCTTCATTAGCCGTCTCACATTAGCATCCCCATTGCAAGTTAGTGAGCTAACAAGAGAAAGCTCTGAATGAACATTTATTGGGTAGGAATGCTTAAGATCTGTTTTGAGGGTATTGAAATTCCTCTGCCTTCGGATAAGGGTGTGAGAAAGAAGCAAAATTGTATATTGCGATATGTTGTTGTAAAAAACAAAAATGAAATAAAAAAATGCTTAAGTAACTAATTAAGTAACTAATAAACAATGTAATGATTGTAATTTATTGATTGTACTGGTTGATAAATTTATGCCGGAACTTAAACCTGTTTTACACCCACCTCAACCCGTCAGTGTACGTTGTGCAATAAGTATGCATACAAACGTTTTCGCAAACCCTCTGCGATGTTCTCCCTCTGTGATGTCCTTGTAACACCATCCCCATTGAAATCAATGCACTTTAATGTTTAGGCGCCTTTAAGGATGTCATGAAATTGTATTCTCAGCACATTTAACTTCCGTAAAGCAACATATTTCTGAGTCAAACTGAATATTGTACAACTCTCGTTAATGGTGCACGATAAAAACTTACATTGGGAACTTTTTTGATTCATATTTAGAATTGAAGTAATTACTGTGCCACTAGATTCATTAAAACCTAATTGCAAAAATATTTATCATTTTGAACAAATTCCAGAACATTTCCTCCATCTAACAGTGATTGTACAAACAGATACTAACAGAGTCCCGCCCCAAATGGACACCATTGGTTGAGCCAGCATTGCTATGTATGGCTTGACAAGCTGCTCAAATAGAGGAATGCTGTGATAGCGCTACAGAGCTTGATTTTTGGGGTGATCAACCTACAAATGGCCTACTTATAGATGTCTCTGCTTATTAAGGTGGAGTGTGAGAAAGAATAAGGTTTCAACAAGCAATTAAAATGTAAAACAAGCAGCAAAAAATCTAATAAAAAAATACATTAAAACTACATTAAAGTTCTCATGTAGATCTTGTTAGTTTGTCCATTTTAGAGGTCAAATTGTGTTGGTGGGGTTGTCGATTTAATTGAAGAAAAGTCATTTTTACGAGCAAGGTAAATGTTTCTCAATAAAACAAGATTCTTATTATTGTGTTTTTATGGCCTGTGTGTATGTCCGCATGTCCTCGTTAGTGCAGAAAGACGGCATCTCTACAGCTTGTGTGACATTTATCACAACGTTTCAAGAGTTACCATGGAAACTTCTGTAGCACACCACCTCTTCACACTTTTAACAAGTGGAGTGATTAACAGAACAGTTTTGTACACCTCACACATGCATACACTATGTCATTCTGGCATGTTTTTGATGTTGTTTTGTGGGGCGGCTGTGGCTCAGGTGGTAGAGTGGGTCGGCCACTAATCGCAGGGTTGGTGGTTCAAATCCTGGCCCACATGACTCCACATGCCGAAGTGTCCTTGGGCAAGACACTGAACCCCAAGTTGCTCCCAATGGCAGGCTAGCACCTTGCATAGCAGCTCTGCCGCCATTGGTGTATGAATGTGTGTGTGAATGGGTGAATGAGTCACAGTGTAAAGCACTTTGAATACCGTTAAGGTTAGAGGTCGACCGATATTGTTTTTTTCAGGCCGTTGCCGATCTTTTGAAATCCGGGTCGGCCGATGGCCGATTAATGCAGCCGATTTATTTTGGCCGATATGTGCTTGTTTTTAACCCCTTATTTGAACCTTTTATTTGAAAGATAAAATGTAACACAAATAATTACTTAAGATAGACAACATTTCTGAACAAATACATTTATTGAACACTTGACCAATCTGCACTTGTACACTTAAATTAAAAATGTAAAAACATATTGTATAAATAATGTATAACAAATATATTAAATAAACGAAGCAGGTGTTACGAACTGCTCCGAGACACGAAGGTAGAGATCCAAATGCAGCTTTAATTAAGGGGCAATCCAGACACGTAATCCAATATTCAGAGCATCCAAGAGAAGCACAGGCATAACTAGGGATGGGTATCGTTAATGGTTTTAATGGTATTACTATCTTACCGATACTGCTTATCGATCCGGTACTTTAACGGTATTCTTAACGGTTCTTTTTGTTATATATATATATATATATATATATATATATATATATATATATATATATATATATACACAAATATAAGCGTTATATAGGCACAGTGATTTAATTTCAGGAAGGTCTACTAACATTACTGTTCAGGTGTGGTCTAAAAAGAAATCTAATAAAGTAATCAATTGTAAAATAACACTGCATAGTTTATCATAGATAGATTAATGCTTATTAATGCAGAAGTTATTCATTCAAGAGCTGTAAGTGATTTTCTCTTTGCCTTTTGTTGTTTGATTCGCAGTAATGGCTCAATCGTCACATGTTTATTAGGATGCTTCCCCTTTAAGACCGAGTTCAGATCTAATAGACTCCTGATGCAGCATATTTTCTCCCAACTATTTCCATAACTACGTCCATTTAAGACATAAACTGTGTTTAAGTGAATCTCCAAGCCGGTCGTTTTGACATATTTTTGTGTAAATTTGATCGTTTAGACGCGCACATGAAACCCAAAGTAGCCTATAGTTTGCTTGTCTCGTTTCGGTCTGTTTCGGAGCGTGCGCCGCCTTGGGAACGGTATCTCTTGCGCTCTTTTTATTATTAAACGCGTCCCGCAATTTAGCAACAGTAGCTACACAGCATTTTACAACAATCACCGATCGTGCTGATTCTGACGTTAAGTTTGAGTTTTAGGGAGAAATGTCAGTGCACCGCTGTGAAGGGAAGGAAGTTGTGCTAGACAGAATGCGGCTTATGTATAAATATTCTTTTTATAATCTTTGGAAGGCGAAATATAAAATAAAATCAGACTAATATCACAGATCTAAACCAGGCAACGTTTGAATGTTTAGTTCTGTCACTCATTAAGCGGGGCTCTTGTTGTGGTCGCTGTGCGCGAGATCTCCCTCTCCCTCTCTCTCTCTGACTGCGAATAGCTAAATTGCATCACAGACAACTTGTTTCATAGAATTATTATACATAGAAATGGCTGGCGAGATAAAATAACTTTCTCTTTATAGCAATAATAAATGTATTTTCTTAATTTCTCCAGTACCGACAGCAGAACCGATAACCTCCGAGCTTACCAAAGCCAGTCCTTCAATAGCCTATAGTGCGTTGGTATCTGTTTTATTAGCCTACTTATTTCTCTGTATTGAGTGACAACCCTCTCAAATATAAGACACACAAACAGAACAAATAAAAGTCTCAGATTCACTGTCTATAATTGCAAAATTCTTGCTTACTTATTGTGACATGATAGCAACCCTTCTGCTGTGATAATGCAACTTCAACTACGCTATCAATATCCAAAGTAGCCGAACGTCATGTCGCGTTTTTTCTTGAAGTTGGCAGTAACATATCAAACGTTTTTAATTAAATATAAAGAAGTTATACAAATTTAATCTTTACTGTTTTCTCCAAGGAACTTAGCTCCTTCCTTAGGCACTGGATGAGGTCTGCTCACTCTGCTAAAAATGACTCTAGGGGCAGTGTGCGTCGAACACGTGTCCACAACAACACTAGGCTGCCCACAGATGCGCCTGCCTAATAATCGGCTTGATATACTTGGATATTGGCCGATGCTGATTATGTTAAAAAAATGCAAAAAATCGGCCGATTAATCGGTCGACCTCTAGTTAAGGTAAAAAGGTGCTATAAAGTGCAGACCATTTACCATATTTATGCTGTGTCTTTGGAAAACAAATATCTCCAGTCACAGTTTTTTTTATTTATTATTTTTATGTTTTTGTAGCATTTTTTTTTACTCACCGTGGATGTGATATTTACAGGAACAGTTTGTCCTAGGTATTGTTTTTTTCTATATATAGTCGGAGTTTGACATCTCCCTGACAGTTGATGAATGTGATGACAGGAAGTGTTTTCCTCAAGTTAAGCTGTGTGTCTGACCTTGATGTGTGAGATTTTGTGATTTTTGTGAGTGTGGTTCGATTAACTGATTTTAGTCAGAACATCTCAAAGGACAAAAGCTCTATCTTGACAGCATTTTGAGGTATCATAGGTGCATTTAAACAGAAACATTGAATGCATTAGGCATTGGTACACTCGATTAGAACATGGCTATAATGCCCAAATATGTGTTCATTTCCAATGTGCCTTTGATGGCCAAAAATGTGTTCAAGCCTAAATACATACATGCATAATTTGAATGTACAAATGCACCTGTAATGCCCAATATTTGTGCGGTTGAACTTATGTCTGATACCCAGAAAAGCTGTCTAGCTAGGTAGTTTTCAAGGGTTTGAGAGACACAGAACCAGCTGTCTCACACATACATTCACGATTCCAGCACCGATTTCAAACTAAATAGCACACACAGGGTCAACGGATAGTTTCCCCATCACAAACGTGATTGACGAGTCCTGAATTATGACATGATGAAAGAAAGGCTGAGCAATAAAGAGAGAGATGAACCGTGGATAAACTGAGATAAATCTTCCCTATTAAGTGTGGATGGATTGAGTATTTTTCAGTGCTCAGAGCAGAACGCCTGTTTTTATGACCAATGAGATTAATTAGGATCATAAAGCTTAACTGATGAGTGGAATTAAAGCATCACCTGTCGCCAGAGAGAGAAAGAGACTCGACAGCACAGCTGTCAGACAGGCGGGTGTTAACTAGTGATGATGTAATGTGATTGAAAAAACAATTATAACAAAAAATCTAGTTTTTCATTCTCTTTCTCTCTCTCCTGGTGAAAAACACACACACACACAGCTGTGCTCTATTTTACTGGAGGAAATTAAAGGTTTGCAACTTCCTTCCAGCTGTCTGTCAGCTAGTGTGTGTGTGTGTGTGTGTGTGTGTGTGTGTGTGTGTGTGTGTGTGTGTGTGTGTGTGTGTGTGTGTGTGTGTGTGCGGTGTGAGTGGAATGGGTGGAAATGGACGGATTTTCTGAATTAGTTTCATTTTTACTTGTATCTTTCTCTTTTCTCTCTCTATCAGCCCACCTTGACATTTTTATAACACACTGTACTTTGATATAACCGCATTATATTCCTCATAGATGTGCACGTCCTCTCCAAAATGTACTTTTACTAGCTAGAGAGATTTAAAATCATTTTAAACCTTGAAAGCCTTAAATAACTTATAGCATCATCTGTATGATTAGATATTTGATACAAAAAACTATATTGTGAGAAATACATTGTTGCAATTGCGTGATATAAATACGAAATTATGAAAAATAACGTCACAATGGGGAGAAATGTAGTTACAGTTGCGAGAAATAAATTGTCGCAATTACATGATATAAACACGCAATTAGGAGAAATAATGTTGCAATTGCGAGATATAAATTAAATCGTTATTAAGTTAAATGAACATGCAATAAAATTACTTGAAGAAAAGGTATAATTGTTTGATATGAAGACAGAATTATTTTTTCAAAACTAAATTTTTTCATCTGTGGTGCAGACAGGCTCCGATATACATTAAAGTGAAAAGAATGATGTTGTGTACTGTGAACATTTTTATTTATTGAACAATGGTGTCTTTTAACGTATTACTATTGCTGCTGTTTTATTAAAGCTCCACTTCACATTGTACTTATCAACCCCCTTTAACTTTGGTAAAATCACTAAACCACATGGCCTACTAAGTGATGTAAAGTTTAAATAACATTTTTATTAAGGATGCTTGTGATTAAATCACCTTAATGTAACCATAGCCATGCCTCTTACCGTAATTTATGTTATATTATTTTATGTAATTATGCAGGTCGCCAAAGGACAAATGATTATTTTGCCGACATGCAGTGTTATTATTCTGCTGGTTTGTAAGTACATGATTGTGTGTGTGTGTGTGTGCATGCCTGTTTGCATTTGGACTCCTTACATCAGCAATCCACACACACACACACCTTAAGAGCAGGCCAGACTGATGGAAGGTCTAGTTAAGCCATTAAGGCAGACAATTGACTTACACTGAGATGGAAGTAGTGAGAATGAGAGATGGAGAGAGATAGAGAATGCCATGGCAGTAGTGGATCCGCTTGACAAGTTAATCTAAGCCTCAGGAATTACATACATACAGACAGACAGACACACACACACACAGCAAAACTTTTATTTTTTCTTTCTTTCTCTTTTCACCTTATAGGCAAAGAAGAGTGAATGAAACGTGGCACAAATAAAGGACAATGTATTTATGAGTTATGTTTCAGTGGCATGTCTTCTGAGGTCCAGTGAAGCCTTAGAATAAAAAGGAATTTAATGATTCTAGATTGCCATTTTGAGTCCACTTAATGATTCCTGTTCATTAGCGACTCTATTAACGATTCTTTGAGCACCAGTTGAGGAACCACTAATTTGGCTATTCCTATCTAGCAATGTTATACATACATCCTACTCAGTTGTTTAGCCTATTTACAAATGATAAACAAAAATACTAGTTATAAAATAATATAACTACATTATATTTGGTAATCTATCATCATCAAACTGACTTGCAAACATGTGTTCAAACAGGTTTCCTGAACACTCGGCTGTCTGCCGTTTTAGACCTATGACGAGTTTGAAACTCATTTGTAAGTTGTTTTAAGAGCGTCATTCCAAGAAGAGAGTCATGAAGAGTCATTCAGTCATGAAACGGACTATACAGGTCGCGGTGT
This sequence comes from Xyrauchen texanus, assembly GCF_025860055.1. Lineage (NCBI taxonomy): Eukaryota > Metazoa > Chordata > Actinopteri > Cypriniformes > Catostomidae > Xyrauchen > Xyrauchen texanus. Next base: position 20,172,505 of record NC_068322.1, on the reverse strand, counting down.
ATGTTTGTTGTTGCGTGCAACTAGACAGGACAGTGTAGCAGAAAGTTATGTTGACTGTTTTTTCATTGTATTATTTTGCGGCCCCCAGTCTTACTTTCACATCATATTCAGAATGCTAGCTAAAACCCCTAAAACATGTTTTCTTTTGACACAGTGTTGTGGATTCGATAGTGTTGAAGGGAACTTAAGAGTATTTTAGGCAACGTGAACACCAACAATTGAATTTTCTAAAAAGAAAAAAGAAGACTTTTATGAATTCCTTGGCCATTTATCCGATTGACACAAAATTGGTTAGAAATCATCTACAGACGCTCCTGACAAAATTGTATCTATATCATTGGAGTTACAAGCCAATAAAATGACCATGGCCCATATTCACATATTGCCTATATTTTCTACGCAAAGTCCAATCTTAACAAAACTTGGTGAACTTCAACATGAAGACATTTTGGGGATGCACACCAAATTTTGCCAAATTCTGCCCATAGGGGGCAATATAACAAAAAAAAATGCATCATAACTCTATGTTATAAAAAAAAGGCATTTCATCAAGCAAGTTGGAACTTAGCATGCATCTTCTTTCGTTCAAGTGCTAAGAGGCACAAGAACAGAACCAGAACAGTGTTTTCCTCCACCGAAAACTGAGACTTTCAAAAACACTCTCCTTAACATTTACTTTGAAAAGCGAGTCTTCAAAAAAACAAAAACGGAGTAGATGTGGCCTTGGTACCATGTTCAGTTTGCTTCGACAGAAGAATGCAAACAATCATGAACTGTCAACAGAACCAAACATCATGAAAATCATTTCTATTTCCAGTATTTTTGTCAAGAATTAATCAGAACCGGTTCTCGATTCCCAACCTTAGACTTGCGTGAGTGTGTCTGTGTGTGTTTGTCCTACAGCACACTGTTACAAGCTTCTCTGACTTGTGCCTTTGTATTCCTGCTGTCAGGCCTTGTCAAACGAAACAATTACTAATTGTGACACACATACACACACAACGCCCTGACACTCACAGTCCCATCTCTTTCTCTCTGTGTATCACAATCAGGTTCTGGCTCTTGACCCTTGAGCCCGTGTCATGCTCGTGTCTCTCGGCATTATTGGTTTTTGATCAGCGGCAAGGAGCGCCCTTATCATCGCTGTAACTACCAGTGGATTTATTAGGGGTGGAGGTTTCTGAGCAGCGGTTGCCGCAGGGACCCAAGGGGGCAGCTTTCCTGCGGCACAGTCTGAAATGTCTTTTAGGTCATTTAAAGACTTGGGCGTCTCCGCGGAGAGAATAGGGTCCTTCTGCAAGAGATGGATGAATCGTGCGCAGAGGTCTGTTCTTTTTTACTGCCTCCAAACTTTTCTCTTTATCTGTCAAACTCGAGACCTTGTTTGTTTGAATAGTGACAAATCACTCCATCGGTGTAAAGAAAAACTCAAGGCTTTGTGGTTGGCTGATTAACTTCTCTGTGGTTTTCACTTCTGACCTAAGAATGTGTATTACCGTTTTTTTTATTATTTTTTTTTGTAGCTAGCTTATTTCCCCATTAGCAACAGGAAATAAATGCTAAAAAATAATACTGCATTGAATAAAAGTGGTAACTCTGCTAACATGCCACACACAGGCCTTTAGGATTGATTCAGTCTGTGTGCTGGTTAAATGTTGAAGCTGCTATATTTGTAGCATTTTAAGGTTTCTTGCACAGAAGTAATTTGGGTTAAATGAGTATTTTCCACCCTCTCTCTAAGTGTTGATTGGTTGCTTCCATGTAATGAACTGACCATTTTTATTTCAAATGGCAAATGTGTTAAAGGAAAGCAATTGGCAAATGTTTTGAATGCAATTTAAACATATTTAACCATTGTATCGAATAATTTTGTATTAGTTTATTATTTTTTATTGCTATTGCTATCTATTTATTTAAATAGATTGGCCCCTATCTATCATGGCCTTGTATTAATCTCCATCCCTGAATTGGCTACATCACTCTACTCTCTCCTCTCCACCAATAGCTGGTGTGTGGTGGGCGTTCTGGCGCACTATGGCTGCCGTCGCATCATCCAGGTGGATGCTGCACACTGGTGGCGGTTGAGGAGATTCCCCCTATACTATGTAAAGCGCTTTGAGTGCCTAGAAAAGCGCTATATAAATATAAGGAATTATTATTATTATTTTAAACATTTGTTTAAGCTTTAAAAGGTATTTTTATTTACATATTTTTTATTTTTTTATTTGTTTAGTTAATAAATTGTTAATTGATTCCTTCATTATAAGTGACAATCCCATTGGTTATTTCTATTGTGACATTTATCTAAATAAAATATTTTACGAAAGGTTATTTCTCAGTTTTAAAAAGCTATTTATTTACATTTTAATTTTTGAATTGGTAAATGAATAATTGAGTCCTTTATTTTTTAAGGGACTCTCCTATTAGTTAATTCTATTGTTACATTTAACTATACATGTAGATTTTAATACAATTTTATTTGACAGTATTTATTGGTCGGTTTTATGAAGTTACTTATTTACATTTTTATTTTTGAATTAATACATTGATAATTGATTCCTTAATTTTTTAAGTGACACATTTAGTCCTCCGTACTCTCTGACCCTTTTAACAAATTTTCATTTGCAATTGAAATGTAATAGTTTTGATTGGCTAAATCTAAGTAGTGTGGTACTTTCTGAATGAAATGTTGCAGAAACTGTGAGTAAACGGTCTGCACATATATAGAGCTTTTTTAACCTTATCGGTTGTCAAAGCGCTTTACACTGTGACTCATTCACCCATTCACATACACATTCACACCGTTATAGGCAGAGCTGCCATGCAAGGTGCTAGCCTGCCATTGGGAGCAACTTGGGGTTCAGTGACTTGCCTAAGGACACTTTGGCATGTGGAGTCATTTGGGCTGGGAATCAACCCGCCAACCCCGCGATTAGTGGCCGACCCGCTCTACCACCTGAGCCACAGCCGCCCCAAGAAAGGAGCATTGCTTTATGAACGCTAGAACCTATCTACATACCAAATGTTTTATTCAAAACAGGCCAGAAAAATAAATGTTTTATATGATATGTAAACTGTTCATAAGGCAGTGCCAGAGAGATACAAACTAGTTCAGTTCATGAGCTTTTCATGATACTGATGGACCGGCAAAATATACAGGGAAAGGAAAACGGTTATTTCTCAGTACAGAGAATAATGCTTCATTCATGTCAAAACGTCCTTGCGGTGTTGTGTATTTCCAAGTAAAGAAACTTGTCCAGATATCTTGAAACAGGCGGAGCAGGCTTATTCGCTGAATGCTTAGTACGATAATTAGTCTCATGAGGACATTTATTGTGCTTTTTCACAGAGGAAAGAAGTATTTATTTATTTGCTTTTTTACTTATTTTCATATTAGTTGAAAGGCAACAGGCATGTTGGCCTTCGAAGGTCAACATCTCAAATGATATAGAGGAGCTAGTTTGTTCAGGCTGGTTAATAAGTTTTGTTATTTGTAAGCAGGGAGAAAGGAAAAGCATGTTGGGGTGGGGGTGGGGGAGTCGATAATGCTCTCTCCGTGTGCTTTCATCTGGAACTGAAACTAGCGCCTGTAATTCCTCATGAACTCGATGAACCAGCAACGTGGGCGTCTGGGGTCACACACAGACGTCTGGCACCCTGACTCAGACATTTTTATCGTGTCACAATCTTGTCCATTTCTGATGAGGTCAGTCACTCAAGACAGCGGTGAAAGGAATGTTGCAGGTTTACTAAGTTTATCGATTACCACTGAAAATAATGAATTGGTCCCGCAGTTGGTAAAAACGAATAGAAATTGTCTTTTAAGTTATGCACTTACAGTACAGTGGGAGTTTAATAAAATAAATGTGCACAAATGTGCACATATTCATTTTTGGGTTCAAGCTGTAAGTGTAAAGGCAGATCAACTTTATGCATTTACATTTATGGTTATGCATGACTAAAATTCCTGTGGATGATGTTTGATCATTGTTATCAGTACTTTGCGAATAGTTACGTCACATCCCTTCCTGGTATCCTTATGCATAAGGTGGGAAAGTTACTGGATGTCCCCCCCCCATATTATATTGGATATAACTTTGCACAGACGATGATAGTAAGCGATTTTATCATAATAGTCATATGTTATAACGTATAATCTTTAAATCTTTAACATTGGTGGAATGCCTCGCCCCAAAGACTTCCAGTGTAAGTGCATTACTGTAAACACAATTTTGGTTTGTTTTTACAAATTGTTGGTCTAGTCAAAGTTATTTTCTCTTGTGATAGAGCTTTGAACCCAGAACAGAACCAGATGTGTACCTGCACAGCACTGTGAACACAACATCAACACACTCACACGCTGAGTGCACTACTGCTGTTGGGACTTTAATCAGCGTTTGTGTCTCTGTGTCTTCCTGCTTTAATGAGGAGCAGTTGTCGATCTGTCCGGATCACAGCTGCTCTTACTGTGAGGGTGTAGACCAACCGTCTCACTTGCCATCTTCCTGCACACCTTTTCAGTAGTTTCAGGCCACACAATGAGTTTACACTCACAATAACACACCATTTCTCTCTCTTTTTGTAGTAACGGTACAGCTGTGAAGATGAACGGCGCCCTGGAACACTCGGACCAGCCCGATCCGGACTCCATTAAAATGTTTGTTGGCCAGATTCCCCGCTCCTGGTCCGAGAAAGAGTTAAAGGATCTTTTCGAGCCGTACGGAGCCGTCTACCAGATCAACATACTGCGAGATCGTAGTCAGAACCCACCACAGAGCAAAGGTATAGTGGGTTTTCTCTCTCTGTCTCTGACATATACACACATGTCATCACTCCACCAAGGTGTCGTGCCTTGACATGTAAACCTGCACACATGTAATGTGTTAGACTTCCTGTTTTTCCCCTACACTTCCTGTCGGACTGTTCGGCCTTTTGTCCTCCATCTGCATTTCTCAAAGTTCTGTTTGAAAACCTAGTGATCTGCAGACCTAGGCAGCATTTCAAGGCATCATAAACACTCTACTGACAACAAAATGCTAACGTCATTCTCTTTCGGAATAAATTGTGAGTGTTACGTGTGCTTAGCACAAGGAGCGGTATTTGTGTGGAATATGGAGTTGCTACCTATGTAGATTAGAGATCGACCAATAATTGGATTTTCCGATATTTTTTCCAATATTCAAGCATTTTTCTTGAATCGGATGTCGTTTTTGTAATATCGGATCCAATAATAACTGGCACCATCTGGCGGGAGTTTCTGAAATTGCACGTAAGACGGCCATGACAGCAGTGCGTGGGAGAGGAAACAATGCTGGTGGTTGTTCACAGGTAATGCAGCTTGCTTCTACAATGCTTGAATGAACACATTTTATTAACGTAACAGCCATTCATGCTCTAGAGAGATAGCGTTACATAAATGCTTGATGTGAAGACAAATCCTGCAAAGTCCCAAAGATGTAACATTACTTCACATTAATCAACTCGAAGAGCCTTGGATGAGTGCATGTTGGAAATATGATGGATTCGTTTAATTCTCTGTTGGCTGCGCTCTTTAGAAAAGTTGCCGTTCTTGTTCCAATGGAATGACTGGACGTATGCTAGAATGGCGGAGAAATTTGCGGAGAGAAATAATCATACTTCATGCAAAACCGAAAAGTATTGATTGAATGTCCAACCTAGTGTTGTCACGATACTAGAATTTCTAACTTCGATACGATACCTTGAAAAATATCGATATTCGATACCATTTTCGATACCACAGAGAAAAAAACTGCCACAATATTAAGAGGGTAGAACTGTCTAGAACATGACAATGAGGTATATTTTACATGAACAAAATGTCCTGAGGTATTGCACTTGTTCAAAAGCCTCTCAGATTGCCATACATTCAAAAACCAATAAAGTGCAAGTAAATAAAAGTGCAATCTTTTGTATTTCCAAGTCAAATCAAATCCAATCTCAATGTCAACAAAAGATACTTAAACGTCAAGGGGGGTTGGGGTTGACTAGCTTTCATAAGGTCTCTCGCTCTCTCCCTCTCTGCTGTGCACGCTATGTATGTTGTGTGCGCGCTATCTATGTTATGCGTGCAGTATGTTCTGTCTCGCATGTGCTTATAGATTCGGGAGATTTGAACTAAATTGCGGGCATCAGGGAGAAGCTATCAATATGCGGGAGACTTCGGAACTTCCGGGAGACTTGGGATGTCTGGCTTCATATCAAAAATATTTCCAGATAGCACTCCTGCTGTGTTCTTTATCAAACAAAACTGGTCGTGAGCGCCGCATGCACTCGCCATCTTTACATTCACTTCACTTTTGCTATTTAACCAGAGCGAATGAGAGGAGTGCGAGTGTGTGTGGTGTTTGTCAACGCGCCTTTGGAGAGAAGTGAAAGTGACAGCTCGGCTAGTATCGATACTTAGGGAAATTAGTATTGGTACCGTTCAGATATTTCAGTATCGATATTTATCGAAATATCGATATTTTTGACAACACTAGTCCAACCTAATAAACCATTTAAAATGTGTCCTAATATTTGTGTTCTATGCCTTGTAGAGTACCATATTGTTAGCTTAGCAACATGCTAACTTCAAACTCTATTGGAATCGTGCATGAGGAGCTTTATTTGTGTGGAACACTATGCAAAACTTTCCAAATCAGTCACATTTGAGCTTCCGTTTTGGGCAGGTTGCTGCCTTAGAAGGCACTTGCAGTAGGCTGGAGACAGCAAGGCAGCCCACTGGGTTTTGAAATGGAGCTAAAGTGTAGGCGTTAATCTCAGTTCTGTTGTACAGAGTTAACACTTAGACAGGAAGATTGCATGTACTCGTTCATAGTGCTGCCCATTCCATTTCCTCTCTCGTATGGAGGATGAGTCAGTGCCGAGTGGGTGAGCATTACTCCACCCACACACACAAAGTGTTTTGGGCCTTTATGCCAGAGCTGAGGTGTGTGATTGGCTTTCAGTGATGAGTGCTCCTGTGGATCAGTTAGCTGCAGTTAGAGTGTCTCTCTCAGGTCCAGCTTCATCAAGGCCTCTGACACAGCTGCAGAGCCGTAATGGGCTTCAGCCTTCAGCTTCACTCTAGCCCATTCTCATTTAGGATAAGGTCGCCCGTATGTGGCTCCGGCTGTTAAATTAGACAGTTTTCATGGAGAACTCTTTCAATAAATTAGTGGTTTGAGTGTTAACTTCCTGTGTGTCTCTCTAGCACTGTCTTTCCCTGTGGCAAGCTCCAATTTCCCAGTTTTTTCCACAAGGACAGTTTTTCCAACTTTGAAATTACCAATTAATGGACGGATTAAGAAGTGTACCAGTTAACAGGACCCAATTTTAAAGCAAGACACAATATTAGATAACCTGAGCACTTACCCGTTTTCCACTAAAATGAGGCTGGTGCTAATGGCGGGGGATTTGCAAACTGCTCTCAGAACTGACCCGCATTTCCATTAACTTGTTTGAACGATGACATAACTGACCATATTACTATATTTACTTTCTATAAACAAACAGCACATTACAATCTCTGTTTATGTGTCTTATTACCAGTTTTGAGATAATATCTTACTGTCAAAAGTAATTTAATTCAGCTTATTTACTCCATTACGAGCTGACTTTGATCTAACAAGTTATTTAAATATATAACAAATACAATTCGTAACAATCAATTTTCACACAATATTTGGAATTTTCAAAGGGACAGGGAAAAATACAGTGACTTGATATGTTTCTCAGAACAGCAGAAATATGAATGGGGTTTCCATTAACTGAATGGACATCACATGACACTTCCAATATAGTGAGCGTTGTTGTTTGTAATTGGAATCATCTATTTTTTGGGGATCTAGTTTTGTTTTGTATTTTGATTATAATCAGAGTGATCTTGCTTTGTACAATCTATTTTTTGTGAATTATCTAGTTTTGTTTTTTGTTCAGCAGTCTGCTATTTCTGTACTCTATTTTTGTTTAACGTTTTGTTTGTAATCTAGTTTTGTTTGTAATCTAGTTTTGTTTGGTGATTTGTTTGTAATCTAGTTTTGTTTGCTTTTTTGTTTGTACTCTAGTTTTGTTTGGTGATTTGTTTGTAATCTAGTTTTGTTTGCTTTTTTGTTTGTAATCTAGTTTTGTTTGCTTTTTTGTTTGTACTAGTTTTGTTTGGTGATTTGTTTGTAATCTAGTTTTGTTTGCTGTTTTGTTTGTACTCTAGTTTTGTTTGGTGATATAATTTGAATTGGGGCAATCTTTGTTTTGTTCAATCTATTTTATTGTATTTTTTTGTGTTTTTATTAATCAGAGAGATCTTGTTATGTATGATCTAGTTATGTTTATCATTTTGATTATTATCAGAGCATTCTTGTTTTCTACAATAGTTTCATGTTTGATTATTATCAGAGCAATCTAGTTTTGTGTAAGCTAGTTTTGTTTTGCATTTCGAATTATAATCTGAGTGATCTTGTTTTGTGCAATATGTTGTGTTTTGATCATAATCTGTTTTTTTCTTATTTGATTTTAATCAGAGTGGTCTTGTTTTGTGTGATCTAATGTTGTTTTGCGCTTTGGTAATGATCAGACTGATCTTGGTTTGTAAGATCTAGTTTTGCATTTTGATTATTATAAGAGTGATCTTGTAATCTAGTTTTGTGTTTTGAATATACTGTAATTGGAGTAGCCTAGTTTTGTGTAAACTAGTTATGTTTTGTGTTTTTATTATAATTGGAGTGAGCTTGTTTTATATGAACTTGTTCTGTTTGCAGTGTGAGTAGCTGTTGTTTTCAAAACCGTATGCAGTAAAGACATGTCCCACCTCCTCAGCCACTGATGTTACCAGTTTGTGGTTTCGAGATTAGCAGTTTTAATAGGCATATACTGGTGCAAGTTTTTACAGTCCAAAACTGTCTTTTCTTCTTTGGAAAGAACACTCACTCACATCCCAGCAAGGGTATGTAACAGTGCTGCGTTGCTGTCCCTGTGGTTTAATCTGCAATACAGATACTTACTGTGCTGATTCAGACTGGGACATCTCATCCTGTGAAGTGTATGTCCCTGCCAGGCCACTGTAGCCCGAGCATCAGCAGGGAGGTTCTTCCGAACAGACAAGCTCAGAGATCGCCTGCCCTTTGTGCTGTGTGTGTGTGTGTGTGTGTGTGTGTGTGTGTGTGTGTGTGTGTGTGTGTGTGTGTGTGTGTGTGTGTGTGTGTGTGAGAGAGAGAGAGAGATGCTAGAATGAAGGCATAGAATATAAATGGACCCAGAGGTGAAGAGCAGGAGTTGTTTTTCAGAGCCAGGCTGCAATTTATGAAACACACACACACTTACACGTATACACACGCCTACATGCTCACATGATGAATGAATGAATGCACTTTGTGTGTGCATCCTTTTCAGTCCCTGGACACGTAGCACAGCCGCAGAATGATACAAGTGTGTGTGTTTATGTCCTCTAAGGCCAAATGCAGATGTGTTATGCTAATGTATTGAAATGTATTCGAACAGATGTGCGTGTGTATTCATGGTATTAAGTTTATATCTGCAGGGCATAGGACTGTCTGTTTCGTATATCAGATCAAAAACTGAATCTGTAAATAACTGGCATTCAGTCATTGTTATTGAAAAATCATTTAACTTCCTGTCACTATGTCACATGTTTCTGAGTGAAACAGGATATTCATCGGAATGAAAATAAAAAATAAGGTGGGATTTGATCCACCAGGAAAATAGTTGATCATGAAAAGTATGAAAGTATTTCATTCTACACTATAATTTTCTACTATTATTTTTGAGGACTGCTCCCCTCCTGAAACAGGCTTCACTCGCCGGTTGGTTAAATTAAGTGTCCTTGGTGATGTTAGCTGAAAAGAAGTAATTCTGAAAAATATGAAGAAAAACTCACATATAAAAATTCACATATAAACAAACAAGCAAAAATATATTTGTATAATATTTGAGAAAATCAAAAATAGAATTCCACAATTGCTACCACAATTTTGTCTCTCTCCATGTGGTCCTCACTGAGAGCCTTCCAGAAAGGGCAAATACCTGTCCCATTTCTTACCATACACATCCAATCTGCCATGTTGCTTAAATGACATCTTTTCAAATACCGCCATCCTGCCCAATTCTTGAAATGAGGGAACGCCAATTTACTTCCATCCTCTAAGAATTTAATAAATGGACCCAGCTTTTCGTATACTGTATTTGTCACCTACTTTAATAACCGCCCCATCACCCAATATAAATAGGCAGCATGAAATTTGAGGATCTAAAACCTCACAGATAAAATTCTGGACTCCTAATCCCTACCTAATGCCTTGCTTGGGCCATGAAAGGTGCCAGGTTGGAAAGCCGTGGCAGGGCAATACGCCGTTAGAACAAGAGCTTCCGATTTACACCAGTTCTTCCGATTTACACCAGTTCAACCTGTATCCAGAAGATTTATTCAGAGAAAGAATTAATAATTTTATGGAGGCTAGGCATAGATCTACTAGGGTCGGAGACAAATAATAATATATTATCTGTGTAAAGTTGAAGTTTATACACCACACCTCCTGCTACAATGCCAGGAAAATCATCCTCTTTTCTAATGGTTTCAGGGCAAGACAGAACAATAAAGGGGAGAGAGGACAGCCTTGCCAGGCTCCCCTACAAAGAGAAAAAAATCTGACATTAATCCATTATTTTGTTTTACTGCTATAGGTTGTTATAAAGTAACATAATCCACCCAATAAAAGTGTTCCCAAAATCTTAAAAAGACATTCCACCCTATCAATTGAGATGGCAGCGATCAGGGTCTGACCATTCGCTACTGACCACATAATATTTATAAAATGTCTAACATTATCAGAAGAACTACAACCACGAATATACCCCACTTGATCTATATGCCTTACCTGTTGGCAATGTTTTAATTTCCTCAACAAGCTACTCCAAAGTAATATCTGAGTCAAGAAAGTATTTTTGGTCAGTCGTCAATTTAGCGAGTTAGTATGGGACTACAAAGTTGCTAATATCCTTATCGGTAGACATAGATGTAGAGCTATAAAGATCAAAATGGATTTATTAATATCTGTAGCAGAAGTAAATATATTGCCTCCAAAAGACTTGACTGAAGGAATGGTGGAAAAAAGCTCTGTTTTTATGTATCTGGCAAGGGGTTTCCCTGCTTTGTCCCCACTCTCAAGGTATGTCTGTCTTGCCCTGAATAACCAAAACTCTACCTTCTGTGACATCATAGTACTTGCACTTATACTCAAGACCATTGGATGACATTCGGCGCTTGAGCTCTGTTTCAGCACATTTAATACTCTTTTTCCAGTTCTATGAATTCCTGTGCTTTGATCTTTTTAATGAATGAGGCATATTGTATGATCTGCCCCCTATGAACTGCCTTAAGCACCTTCAAACCATGTCTACAGAGGACAGTGAGGACCAGTTGGTTTCTACATAAACATTGACTTCTGTCTTTAAAATGTGTTGAAACAATGGGTCCTGTAGAAGGGATGTATTAAAGCGCCATCTATATGATTTTCTTTTCTCTATATGCGGCAACATCTCTAAACACACCAAAGCATGATCTAAAACTAAAATATTCCCAATTGAGCAGTCAGTGGCAGATGGAATAAGTGACTTAGATATATATTTAAAAGAAAATCTATAAAAATCTAAATCTTATGAACTGATGACAAAAGAAAGATCCCAGATGTTCATATTCATTTCATATTCATTTTTAAACATCAATATTAATGTTTTAACTTGGGAAGAGTTCAGAAATCAGTATTTGGTGGAATAACCCTGATTTCCAATCACAGTTTTCATGCGTCTTGGCATGCTCTCTACCAGTCACCCACATTGCTGTTGGGTGACTTTATGCCACTCCTGGCACAGAAATTCAAGCAGCTCGGCTTTGTTTGATGGCTGGTGGACATCCATCTTCCTCTTGATCACATTCCAGAGGTTTTCAATGGGGTTCAGGTCTGGAGATTGGGCTGACCATGACAGGGTCTTGATCCGGTGCTCCTCCACCTTGATTGACCTGGCTGTGTAGCATGGCGCATTGTCCTGCTTGAAAAAAACAATCCTTAGAGTTTGGGAACATTGTCAGAGCAGAAGCAAGTTTTCTTCCAGGATAACCTTGTATACGTGGCTTGATTCATGTGTCCTTCACAAAGACGAATCTGCCCGTATCCAGCCTTGCTGAAGCACCCCCAAATCATCACAGAACCTCCATCAAAGTGCGCAGGATGTATGCCAATAATGTGTGTCCCAAATCTGCTAAGTTTTATGTGGAATTCTGCATAGAATTTATATGGGCCTGGCCATAAGTTGTTGTACATTGTAGTGATTTTCAGAGGGTAAGGGGTGTTCTTTGACATGATGTGAAGCAGTCGACCTCAAATGGTTTATTGTTTTTATTAATTGACTGGCACCAGAATATACTAATATACCAATAAAATATAAAAAATGACAAATTATTTGAATTTATTAATACAAATTTGTGATAGACCGATATATCGGCCAGACCAACGTATTGGCTTTTTTATATAAAGTATATATTTTAATTGTATAAACCAATGCAGAGCATCTCTTATAATCGCCAGATATTTGGAGATGTTTGATATATTTCGATCTGGAGATATTTGGTAAATCGGTCTGTTTGATATATCGGTCTTACTGATAAGATTGGCTAATATTTGGAGATATTCAACATTGTCTGCTAAAATAGATATTATAGATATTAAATTAGTTGAGTTTATTAATGATAATTAGTGTTAGACTAATAAATCTTAAGACAAATGCTTTTGTGAAAATCTAATGTGCCTTAGACTTTTGCACAGTACTGTATAAATATAAATATATATATATATTATTAACTTTATTTTACTTCTTTGCTTTTAATTGTCTCACGCAACTGTAGGTGTGCTCCAAATCCTGTTTTATTGCAGTGTTACTTAAAACTAGTGGAGTATTATGGGCTCATGTAGAATTACTACTAGAGTAGCTGTTGAGTGTTTAGGCTCATGTGGTGTTAACTAAAATCTCCCCTACATTAATACTTTCTGAATTGTCCCGAGCTTCATGCACACACAGTGCCTCATTCATGAAGCACGAGCAGAATATAGTTATGAGGAAATCGTTTAAAAAAAAATAATAAAACTGTTGTGCCTAACTTGTACGCACTCAATACGACATTCTTGAAACATTAGTGAGATTCATGAAACATGAGCAGAACCGATTTCTGTGTAAAACGTTGTAAGGCCGTTATTGCGTAAATTGTCTCATGCGACAATTGAACAAGAATGGTTTTCAAATGATTTACAGTTATTGGTTCTGCTGGTACACCACGCATACGTGTACTACGGAACACTTTTAGACATTAAAGTTATTTTTAGATGTGTTTCTGATTCTCAAGATTCATTCTAGTTTTGCATAGAATATAAACTTGACTATTGGCATAAAGTCTAGTTCATGTTACAGCATCTCAAAGATTGGAGGATTCTTTGAGAAACTCAGTTTCTGCACCAGATAGTCCGTGGGATGATCAGTGGACAGTGGTCTGAGACTGTTTGTCAATTTGTGTTCAGAGGATCTTATAGTACACTAATGTGAGTGTCAGTGCTCCTGAAGGAACTACAAGTCAATGCTTTGCTTCAGGCACAATGATTATTGATCAAATATGAGATCTCATTAACACATCCGGTCCCATGTCACCTCTAATTGGGATTGAACCTACAACCTTTGTGTTAATGGCCCAGAACTACTAAGCCACCACCCAGAACCAATGTCAATGCTGACTGATGGGAATGTTTTGGTAACGTGGAGAGTTTAAATGTATGATTTAGTGGTTACTGGTGTTGTGTGTTTGTGTGTGTGTGTGTGTGTGTGTGTGTGTGTGTGTGTGTGTGTGTGTGTGTGTGTGTGTGTGTGTGTGTGTGTGTGTGTGTGTGTGTTTGACACTGGAAAGAGGGTCGTTTTGGCCATGAACAGGACTGCATTGTTGCCAGAGATGAGTGAGAGTCCTCAGTTTATCCTGCCAAAGTCTCTCTCTCTCTCTCTCTCTCTCTCTCTCTCTCTCGCTCTCTCTCTTTCTCTCTCTCTTTCTCTGGCAGTAAAAGGGGATTTAATTCACTCAATTTTCTTCTCTTTCTTCTTTAAATAAAACATGCCAGCAATATCAGCATGCTTTGGCTGCACACACATGCACGCATGCAAGCACGCACACACATACAAATCTCCCCAAACCTCTTTGGTTATCTTAGAGACCAAGATTTAATCGTGTGTGTGTGTGTGTGTGTGTTGTACCTTTTCTCTCATGTCCAGTCAAGGACAGTAATGAGTGTGTGTATGATTGTGTCTGATTGTGTGTGTGTGTGTGTGTGTGTGTGTGTGTGTGTGTGTGTGTGTTGTACCTTTTCTCTCATGTCCAGTCAAGGACAGTAATGTGTGTGTGTGTGTGTGTGTGTGTGTGTGTGTGTGTGTGTGTGTGTGTGTGTGTGTGTGTTGTACATATACACATTTTTATTCCTCTGACGAAGATAAAGAAATAAGGCATTTTTTAATTTATGATATGATGCACATTGTTTTGTCCGGACCTATTAAATTATTAAAATACATTAAAATGCAACTGACATCAAAATGATTACTTTAATACAATCTACTATGATAAATATCTTTTCAATTTCTGTGTTCAAAGTCATTTTGATATTTTTCTGGGGCTTAGTCAAAACTGGGATGTAACTATCCAGAAGGTGTGTGTGTGGAATTGTAATTTAGAAAGAATAAAACAAACGATGACATAAGGAGTGTGGATTCATTTCTTTATTAATTATTTCCCAAAAATAAATATAATGTTTTTATATTAATACTTGAAAAAGCATTTGTCCTCCAAATCAAAGTCAGTAACCAACATATACTGTAGGTTGCCATTTGTTGTCATGTGATGACAAAACAAATAAATACATGAATTAATAAATAAATAAATAAAAATCAGATTTTTATGAAAAGGCACATCTTGTTCAGTTCAATTGGAAACTTCTTGAAATTTTTGACTCGAAAAATGTATGATATTTGTAGAAAAAAGAGAAATAGTTGCATCGTGAAAACACTTTTTTTGATTTGTATTAATTATTCAGTCCTGTATACGTGTATTCAGGGTGCAAGGAAGTTATTTTAGTACCATTAACTTGGTGGTTACACCACTTGACTATTTTAAAGTAATTACACCATTTATGGTAGAAAATGCTATTAATGTTTTTCAAAATATGTATGAAACCAACATGAACACACATATTAGATTTTCTTCAAGCTTGACACGTTTCTCCGTTTTTCCATCTGACACATTAGTCAATCTTTTTTAAAAATGTTATAATACCCCTAAAAGTATTAACACTTTCTGGTTGTCAAATAGTTGTTAGTGCAAGATAATGTACTGAACTACACCTGTAGTTACTTTGCTAGTACATCCGTGTGAACTGATTCATACTTCCACTAATATTCAGCTTGACACCAGTTTGAAAATGGTTCAGAAAAGTGATGTTAGTTCAGCCAACTTTCATGAACAAAAGGACTTTCAATGCAAATCACTTGGTGAAATCTCACTGGTCCAAAATCCTGTTCCAGAAGCTGTATCTCCAACAATTTTATTGCAGAAAGGGCAGAAAAACACATTTGAAAGTTGTTGCATCAATCCTGGTTGGGACACGACATTAGATCACTTTGGAATCTATCAACCTCTTCTTGTTTTCTCTCTTTCAATCTAATTCTCTCTTCTTATCTTCTCTCCAGTGTAGTTTGGCAGCGATCTGTATGACAGCAGTGAGATTGTTTTCTCTCTCAGCAGGAAGTGAGACGAAAAGAAAAGCTCCAATCCCCTTGGCTTATTGTATGGTTAAAATGCTTACCTCTAGGGATGCCACAGTGTCAGTTTCTGACGATGAGATTACTGTCTTAGAAAAATGGTGGTTTTAACGATTATTTGCAATATGTCTTATTATACAACAGCACTGATGCAAATAAATGCAAAACATATAACAACTGGACGTCTTTGTGCAGCATCCTGTCCCATTTGTAGGGATTAAATACTACAAACAGCCGATTTAAGTCGCTTTTTGGTGGATATGAGTTTCATAGATCAAATTATAATTTGTAGTTAATGTGTTTAAGCCCCAGTTTCACGTAAATTGAAAGTTCATGTTCATTCCGTGGCACCTGGCTAAGCACCACTCGGCCACCGTCTGTAACCATAGCAACAGCTCCAGTACCGACACAGGCTCAACAGTTTTCACATTTAGGCTTACAAAATCTTAAGAATAACTCACTAAATTGTATAGATTCATACATTATGTATGTTATTTTTGCCACGTCTAAATAAAGTATTTCACGGTTTTAACCGCGGATTCTAAATTATTTCGGTTAAATTAACCGTGACATTTTTAATCGCGGTTAATAGTGAAACCGTATAATTGCTGTATCCCTACTTACCTCTCTCTCTCTCTCTCTCTCTTTATTTTCCCAGGGTGCTGTTTTGTCACATTCTACACACGGAAAGCTGCCTTGGAGGCCCAGAATGCACTGCACAACATAAAGACCTTAACTGGGGTGAGTGTTTGTTTATCTGTTCGTGTCTGTCTCTCTCAAAGCCAGCAAGGCGTACTGTTTCTTATACAAACGTCACATGACACCATCAAGTGTTTAATCTGTTTTTCTGCTTAAGAGGTTGTTATTCAGAAAAGTGTGAGAATTTGGGTTGAGGAGATGGTCTTACCTTGGACTTTGTCTTAAATCAAAGAGGAACTTTAATGAGTTTAACTCCATATCTCTGAGAGAGATAGAGAGAGAGAGAGAGAGAGAGAGAGAGAGAGAGAGAGTTTGGTTGTATGGATTAGTGGAGTTTCCTGTGTAGGGGTCAAAAAGAGGTTAGGAACCAAATGGATATGGAAACAACAGAACCACTCATCCTAGGTTATGCTAAGTTTTTCCATATGCTGATATGTCTCATGTATGGCCAAGTAAACTCTTTTTACCGCAAGCCTGTACGGACGTTCAACGCATGCAAACTACATTCTGTGATGCTCTTTTAGTACAGCCAACAACAGGTAGACTCATTAACCACGTGCCAAGACGACGACAATTCGCCTGTCCAGAAATGCTAGGCTGCAGGCTAACAGTCCGTGCACACTGTGCTGATGACGGAATTTGCATCACTGTGCCCAAGAAGTTTACTTTTACCATTTTTGTTTTTCTGCATGCCGTTACGTCTCGCACATTTCAAAGTATACTCAATTGACTGCATGCCCATATGGACACGTTCAAAGCGTGCACCTTACGACTGCTTTGTGATACACTTTAGTACAGGCAACTCCTGGAGCATGCTTCGACGACGGGCACAGGCGCACAGGTGTGTATGTCTAAAGAAACTGGGCTAGACTACATTTCACATTTCTGTGAAAAAGCATTTAACTTACCTATATAAGGTGCTGTCATCACTGAAGTTTCTCTAGTTGCTACATTCTCCATTATTTAAAATTGTTTTATCAGGCCACCAG
Source organism: Xyrauchen texanus (assembly GCF_025860055.1). NCBI lineage: Eukaryota > Metazoa > Chordata > Actinopteri > Cypriniformes > Catostomidae > Xyrauchen > Xyrauchen texanus. The sequence continues at coordinate 20,154,965 of NC_068322.1, read as the reverse complement.
CATCACGGCCAGGTAACTCCACCCCCTCCGCTACGTACGGTAAGCCGCGAGCGTTGAATACATGAAGTGTCCAACATTCCACACTCCTTTTTGATGGTTGGAAAAGTGCATCATCCGAGTACTTACAGTATAGGATAATTGTTCTTGTTGAATTTTCAGTGTTGACATACTACTCGCACTATTTCCACTATAGAATGACGTAGAACTGTGCAGAACTGTGCGGTTTGGGATGCAACTTTTGTTTTTGCACGTGCTTTTATGTCTTGTGCAGGGTCAAATGATTTGGACCGTGAGCCCATATTGATGATTTAGTTTGCGCTGACGACACGCAAAAATTAAAACTATCCATGGGTTGCACACGGACAGTCAGTGCATACTGTGCTGATTATGAAATTTGCGTCACTGTGCGCGAAATGTAGCGGTACTCAGAAAACCGGAGTATACTTTGGCCTTAAGGCCTGAAATATTGTCTTCGCAAGTACATGAACTTAAGCGCTTCTAGCCATGCAAGCATGATTTGATTCATCATTAAATTACGTTTCTGAACGTAATTCTTAATGACGTATAAGTATACTTGCATTCTCAGCGTTACCACAAGGGTCGCTATTGCATACTTACAGTATACTTTTTGCATACAGTGTTTCTAGCCTTAGTGTGTGTGTGTGTGTGTGTGTGTGTGTGTGTGTGTGTGTGTGTGTGTGTGTGTGTGTGTGTGAACAACATTATCAAAGGTTACTGTTAACTGTAATCAAAAACTATTTTAAAATAACAATTTGCATTTAATGACAATAATACACACACACACACACACATACATATATATATATATATATATATATATATATATATAGATAGATAGATAGATAGATAGATAGATAGATAGACCAGTGTTATGTGTGTGTGAGAGCTGAGACTCTTTAAAATGTTGTTTTTCACTCGTCTTCTTATTGTTTTTAAATATATGTCATCATTTTGTTTTGTTAGTAATGTTGTTTTCCTATTCCAAACTCTTTAGCCTACGGCAGACCTAAAGATGGCACGTACAATTACCAAATCAGTTGCCAACATAATTAGACTGTCTCTGAGCTGTGTGTGTGTGTGTGTGTGTGTGTGTGTGTGTGTGTGTGTGTGTGTGTGTGTGTGTGTGTGTGTGTGTGTGTGTGTGTGTGTGTGTGTGTGTGTGTGTGTGTGTGTGTTTGTGAAGACGACTGAGAGCTAATGTAGGACATGTCTTTAAGAGTATCTTAAGAGTATTCTCCAGCTGTGAGTGATTCTTCTCTCTCTCTTTGAAATAAAATGATTGCGCATTAGTTCAGTACTGCTCATATAATATCATTTAATACATTGCTTGTTAAGCACCCTCAAGAACTCTCAATAACTAGGAAAGTGTAACACAATCATTCATATTTAATTAGCGGACATTTTATTTACAATAATTAGTCACCTATGAGAAATAAAAGTTGTAGTAATGTCTGATTTATTTCAATAAATAACTGAAATCTGAAATGCTGTGAAGGGACTTCTAAGATTTGAGTGGTAACTCAATGAATACATTTGGGAATCTTTTTAGCCCACTCATTGAAAAAAACCATCTGAACTAGGGATGCACCAGTACCAGTTTTCTCTTCTGATCCGATTCTGATATCTGAAATCTCAGTATCTCCGATATCTATCAAATCTCCACTTTTCATTCACACAGTTAGTTTTTGTAACATTGTCAATTTAATAATAATTATTATTATTATAATTATTGACTTTTAGAATTTGAAAATACAACAGTGATATATTTCAGTTGTGCACCTTTAACTTAAAAACCCTCGTGCTTTTATTTTGACGATCGTAACAGTCCAGGAAGTCCTGTAGGTGTCTGTTTGTGGGCTACTTCAGTCTACTTTAAAGTCCCCGTGAACCGGAAGTTGCAAACGACTTTTCTCCAGTGTTGTGACGTATTTCCGAGAGAAACGGAATACTAAATGAGGCAAAATAGTGGGCGTGGCTTTTTTTTCCAACTAGCACCTGATTGGATCTAAAAAAGTAGGCGTTTCATTCAGAAATGGAGGCAGATCTTAACGCAAGTTTACAATCGGTTGTTGAGGATTAATCGCCGCCTGAAACACCGCCAGCAGTCCCCTTCCTGCAGCAGGAGGAGGAGGAAGATGAAGAAGATCAGGAGCACACGGAGGATCATTTTGTCACGGGGGGAATCAGACCTTACATGTTTGAGCCGTTACATGTGGAGGGTTCGAATGGTAAAAAGTGTTCCGTGAGTGTCACAACCAAAAATGCACCTCCTCGCCATCTCTCCTTTCACATGCTGTCAATGCTCGCAAACACACAGGCAGCCTGTCTACTGTCAGTTGGAGGGGCGTGGTTATGGATGTTAAGGAGACACCTAAACCGTCAAACCTACGTCATCAGGCAAGGTCCTCCAATGCAGAGGGGCGGGGAATTTTCAGATTTTGATTAAAGATTACGAAGCCAAAAATGTTTTTGGTGTGGATTGACTTGCATGGATGAATTGTTCACCACAAAACGATCAATTTAGGCAAACAAAGTAAGTATGGTCAATTTTGAATTCATGGGGACTTTAATTTGCTTCTTATTCCAAATCTGGTAAAATGCACCTCCAGTGCCGTTCTAAATGCATATTATAAGGGAACCGAACTATTGAGCATCAACATCTGAGATGTCGTTTGTGAGTAGCGCTCAAATATGAAAATAGCCACAAGCTATGAGGGCTAAAAATAGCCGCGACCGCCTCACCAGTCTGCGCTTGCTATGTGTGTGTGTAAACAGAGCAGCACCATCCACTAACGCGCCGTGCATGCATACTATCTGTGTATATTTACTAATTTAACACAGCCTTTTTCGATTCACAGACCTGTTGCACGTCTTCAAGTGGCTTTGAATAAAATGCACAAGTCATATGAACTACTTTAATGGTACTATTATGTCATTTTTGGAGCTTGAGAGTAACGAACATGACTAACACACAGTATCAGATTTGGATCGGGCTCGTTGGACCCAATCCGTCTAAAAACATCAGAATCGCAACCTACACTGATCCAGATATCGGATCGGCGACAAATCTGTACCGATTCACTGAAATCAACTGGACTTCCTAATGCTAAAATGTTCTCCTGTAAATATGTTTTTAAAAACAAGTTGAAACATATTCCTTCAATTATAGCTCTGTTCTGTGAGCTTCAGTCCTTTGGCGTAAACCAAAGCATCAATGACGTAAACGTCTTCCACTTTAGCGTGATTCAGCAGTAACTGTAAAGCCTTGGCTTGTGTTATAGATCAGAATGATGCCTGCTTAGACTTCACTGCACGTCATACACACACACACACACACACACACACACACACACACACACACACACACACACACACACACACACAGGTTCTTCCTTACTGCTCTATTTGAGAGAGTTGATTAAAATGTTTCCACAAGTGTCTGTGTGTGTAAGTGGGTTATCAGTTGATAACTCTGACAGATGTTATTAATCACAGCCTGAATCGGTATCAAGAAGGTCTTTTGTGTGTTTGTGTGTTAGAATTCACTCTATTAGTGGAAGTTGAAGTGTAGTGTGTTTTTGTTATTATTGCTCATTGCCTAGTGTTTCAATGTTTGGCACTGTGCGTGTTTCAGTGTGTGTGTGTGTGTGTTTGGGTGTGGCAGATTATAAAATCCCCACTGTGTGCACATCTGTCTGATTCTTACAATCTTTCACATGAACACGCACTGTATCCTCAAACCACTGGACTACACATACCTGGACATGGCAGCAAAACAACATCTCCCAACAAACTTAGTAGTCCACACAGTGTTAAAGAAAGCGAGGTGTGTGTGTGTGTGTGTTGTAGGTCAAAAGTCAGCACTGACATGAAGTAAATGATATCTTCAGTCATTTCTGACTGCCTTTATAATTTGATCCAACTAGAGAGTTATGGAGCTGTCAGTTTGTCTTCCCCAGACGCTATGACTGCATTTAAGTGTATGTGCGTGTGTGTGCGCGTGTGTTTGTGTGTGAGTGCATGCGTGTAATTTGTGAGAGCAAGCATGTACAGTATATTTCATGAGAAATCGGTATCAGTGTTGGAGAGCATGATCCCTGTAATTAGTGTCATGGCCTTTATCGACGAGAGAAAGAGCACACACAGACATATGTGAGGACACACACTGCACGGAGAGAAAATGCATACCACATACAGTATGAGCTGACATTCAAGAGTAGACAGATGTCATACAGAGCTGTGTGTGTGTGTGTGTGTGTGTGTGTGTGTTAGACTGACTCAGGACTGGCAGTAGATCAAAGCCGCATTTAAACTGTTGATCCACACACACACAGCTGCAGAGAACTCCACAAAGCTGAAAGTGTTACAAGAGGAGCAAAAAGAAAAAGCGATAAAATCAAAGCATGAATGAAAGTAGAGTTTGAGGGAGTGTACACAAAGGACGGGTTCTTGCTTTCAAAAACAGCAAGATGGAGCGTAATTCAATGAATCTGAACACATCGGTAATGAGATGTGTTTTTAGGCTTTGTCGCCACAATTGATGGGTATAATCCGATTACAAAGTAATATGCTACTTTAATCTGATTACTTTTAAAGTTGAAAGTATAATACAAGAACAATACACTATAACACATAAAGCCCAAAGTATACTTCAGTCAGACGCGGACGCTTACGCGTGACACAAATCTCGTCATCAGCAGGGTGTTCGTGCACTGAACGCAGCCCGATTTTTTGAACCGGAATGTGCATGCGTCAGGAGTTCCCCGCGTTGGTCTAACTCCAGTTTGAAGGAATATAGAGACACCTTTATGGGTCCTTATGAGAAATATTCTGGCATCTCATAGCAGTCGTAGCACGCTTGTCAATGTCCTGTGTATGTGCACACAGTCAGATGAAGTATACTTTGACAGCCATGCGTTCGACTGTACAGATTCTGAGCCTTTGCGTCAAAATCGAAGCATACTTTGGGCTTTACAGTTTAAATTCTTGTAATCAGATTACAGTTTCTGACTAGTAATTCAGTTAATAACTTTTAAGTACGTTATTTGGGATACACATATTTCTGATTTAATGTTATTTATGTGCAAACCATTTAAAACCTGAATTGTGTTCAAATGTAATTTATTACAATATAATATGTAATGCCCACTGGCCATGTTTGTAAGTATACATTGCTAGAAAGTAATGTCTCGACTAAAGATGTTTCACCTTCTCACTAGTGTATTTAATTAGTCTATTAGCAATGAATGTTCAACAGTGTAATACACATGCATCACAGGATTTCTGAAATTTATTTTTTTTTTTTTTGAAAGTCATGAGAATTCCCTGCACACATCATTTTCTGTATTGTTTCATGGAATTCTGTTGGGAAATTACTTTTTTAACATCTGAAAACAAAATGACTCCTTTTTCTTGCTTAGACTTTCATAGCTAATATTTAATGTAGCCTAAATTCACAAAATAACACAATTTTCACACGTTTTGCATAATTTGGGAAATAAGGCCAAATTATAATATTCTTCTCATAAGTGATATTTACTTTGAAATTATTATTATTTTTTTTTTAAACATCACTTGTCCCTTTCGACACTTTTGGCAACTTTGTTAACATATATATATATATATATATATATATATATATATATATATATATATATATATATATATATATATATATTAGGGGTAAAATTGTTAATACATTTTTGAAAAATGAATATGAATTATTTTCACACAATAAATATTTAAATGGTTTGTTTATTGCTCTCTTTGTTTAGATTGTCATAGCTCTAAACATATAACAATTTGTAATTTTGTAATTAATTTTTATAGTTTAATATTGAAAGTCTGGGTCTGGGACAAGGTTAAAAAAAAAAGGAAAAATCGTTTTAAAAGTACCAAAAACAAATTATGAAAGTCTGTTAAAAAGTTTCCAAGTGAGTTTTAATGTGACTTTCATATAAAAATAAATAAACTGAAATAGAAAAGTTGTAATCAGTTTGTGTGGACAGTACGCATCGTTGGATTAAAATGTAAAATATAAAATGTTTCTATTTCTAAGATAACACCTTAATATCACTCATGTAATTAAATATGTATAATACATTTATAATTAGGCCCAGTGACAATATTGTAGCATACTGCTGTTTGAACAAAATTATTGTTGCATTTAATGTTTAACACTGTTTAAAAAAAAATAAAAAATAGAATGTGTACAGACATAATATGAGATCACATCCTGTGTGCACATCCTCTTATTAATAAAAAAAACAAATCAATGGATGTCAAGACACAGAGAGAATAAAAACAAGTGTGTGTGAGAGAAAGAAGGGACACTATAAATGTTTAATCTGGGAAGTGCTGACAAATTACCTTCATCAAACCCCAAACACATGCATACGTCTTCATTCCGTTAGTCTACCGAGATATAGAATAGATGCTGAAAAAAAAATGCCGAGACATTAACTAGATTACAGAGATAATGTAGAACATCATAGTCGAGGTTGATTGTTTCTCTGTGCTAGTGTGAGTGTTAATGAGCGTGCTGTAGTACATGTGCCGTACTCTGTTGTGAAGTGTTTGTGTGTAAATGTAACCCGTGTGTGTATGTCCTGTGTTTCAGATGCACCACCCCATACAGATGAAGCCCGCAGACAGTGAGAAATCAAATGGTGAGTGTTTGTATGCGTCTCTTATTTTTCTCGGTTCATCCGACTGTACGTTTGTTCTATGGGTTCGTCTCTTAGTGGATCTGTGTGCATGTGTATGTGAGGGACTGAGAGATGGCTGAATTATTGAAACCCAGGAGGATCACGGTCAAGAACAGTTTAAGTGTTTGCCCTGGCAGTGACTCACACGCGTACACACTCGTATAAAATCATATTGCTCACAAAACGATTTTTATAGATGTGGTTAGGAAGTCCACCGAAAGGTGGTGGAGCTCGTGGTTAACCAGGTTATCTGCAAACCTCTCTCAAAATTGGCCCATGTTTACACTGACTTGAGAGCTCTTTTGCCTTTTTCCAGTCGAAGTTAGTGGTGGCAACACTCAAGCTGGCAATCAGGAGAACCGGGACTTTTCCTGGTGGGCCGACCACGTAACGGGGCTACGAAATGCAGAAGGGACAGTGAAACACATTGCCACAACGAGTCAACCCCATGTTCCGTGTAATGTGTGTCCAAAGAAGAGATCCACTCAATCTATTTGTCATTGAATAATGTCTCTTTTAAAGGTGCACTCAGCGATTCCTGAGAAACTGTTGATATTCAAACTCAACTGCCAAAACAAACACACCCCTCCCTTCAGTGCTCCTTTGGAAGCTCCGCCTCCCAAATTCATGCACGCGAGGCGGTTATAAGCACACCAGCTCCAGACACTAACAACTCTCCTGCTACTAAATTTAACATCACAACAACAGCATATGGGTTCTGTGAAACTTAGATAAATTTATGTTTGCCAGCTGTCAAGAAGACAAAGAGCAACATCTGCATCCATCTTCAAGCCTTTTACTCGGAGGTCTCTCCACTGCTGAAAAGCCTCGGCTCCTAGCCCTCGACTTATGTATATTATGTGTTATATTAAACATATTATTATATTATGTTTATATTCATCTGACCTTTTTCTCTTGGTCTGTTTTTCAGCCATTTGTCCACCTTAGAGTTTACAAGGTTTGCTTCAGTCAGATTTGCCTTTGCTCTTCTTATGAATTTCCCTCTCGCTCTACCCCCACCACCCACCCTGTGCACGCGCAAGAACCACCCGCTGTTGCTAATTGGCTGGAGTAGTGTTGTGTGGACAAAAAGCGTATTGGATTAGAATTACCGAGTGCACCTTTAATATCCTTTCTGTACAGTCAGTTGTTGATCAAAAACAACAAAAAAAGAAACATTTAATTCTAAACACAAACAGCACGTAAGAGATAAAGCAATTTTAGTAATTTCTTGTTAATACGCGCTCCTATACAGACTCTCTTTACAGAAATGCCGGTTTTCTTAAAGAGACAGTACCGGTTTTTAGCATATGTTCAACAAAATAATTTAAAAACTTGTTTTTTAATAAATGGTGCAAATTAAACAATAAACATGTGACCAGATATAATATATGCAATACAATATCATATTTATTGAGTGATGACATGGATTTGTTCATTTCATAAAATCCATTAAAAGGACTTATAAGTAATAAAACAAAACAACTAGCTCCAAAGTAAAACACAACATAAAAAGCTTTGATTTGAAGCCAAAAAAAAATAGACTCTCATACTTTTATATTAGGTGGCCTTAACTACTATGTACTAACATTAAATACATACAAGACTATGTATTTACTGTGTAACTACATGTTGTTCTGCAAAATTCCCACATTTTTGAGGCACATGTAAGGTGAGGGTTAGAATTAGGGGTTATAGGAAGGTTTTGGGGCAAGGGTTGGGTTAGGGGTAAAGTTAACAACTACAAATGTAATTAAATGCAAGTACTTAAAATGTAATTACAATGCAACAACATGTATGTACATAATAAGTACAGGACTGCGTACTTAATGTCCCATAAAGCAATGCAAATGACTTAATTTAATTAAAAACTATGGAATATTATAAAAATCGGTCGCTGCAGAGCTCTTTTGGTGTGCATTGTTAGCAGCGATTCTCTGGTGGATCGTCAGGAATTCCACTACTAAACATGTTTTTGTAAAAATGAAGATGATATAATGTAGACCGATGGCTTCAGCAGAAGCATATACCATCAATTAACAACCTCAGAGCTCACGGTATGTCTGTCTTTTAAAGGTTTATAAGTTATCAATAAAAATCATTTTGAGTATGGAGAAAATGTATGGGATTTTTACTTTCAGAACCAGGCTGCTTTATTGAATTGTTTTAGCCAGCACAATGGTTGAAAACGTAGGCAATAATTGATGCACAACCATTTCTTCCATGTTCTTACATCTTCCAGTGTAGTGAAAATATTTAAAAGTCTAATTTTAACTTTGAAACAATGTAGCCGCTATTTTGGTATTGACTTCAAATGACAATTCTCAGTGAGATCAATCAATCAGAAGTCCAAATTAGAGCGCCGTTCTTGTTTTTTGTCTTGTTTATCCTGTTTTGTTAAGAAATAAATCACAATACGGAAGTAAAATTGGTCGTAAATGCCATTTCATGTTGACTTCAATGGGCCAGCGTGGAGCCCATTTTTCTAGCCCTGGACAAATTCACAGAATGACGCAGCTGCTTTGACAAATGGCCGGTGGAAAAGACTAGCCTACTCTCTGAATCCCTGCCTCCTTGTCTTTCTGTCTCTCCTGAGTGACAGTGACGTTATAGGTGTGCTCCTACTGTCATAAGTCTCACAGAGATGATGTCATTCTCATAAATATATTTGAGATGCTCAGTGTAAGCACAGCAGTAATGTGTTAGTTTCACTCATTAGTGAATGCTGTCACCCATCAAATTGTGTGTGCACGGTTAATCTTCTACTGGTACAACACTGCGTGTGTGAGAGAGAAGTGAAGCCTTTGTAACAGCACTTATCACTGGCTCATCCTGTCGCTGTTAAATGCACAAACAATTCAAACAGCAAAATAAACAAGTGAGCTATCGATTTCCCAGAGTGCTGCGGCTGGCTTATCGGTCGCCCGGTGGTAAGAGCTGACACGTTCTTCATTACAAAATTGGATTACAGTTACCTCCCTTCCTCTCTCTCTATCTCTCTCTCTCTCTCTCTCTCTCTCTCTCTCTTACAAACACACCCTCTCAGTGCAAACCTTCAACTAAAAATATGACTTCACTGCTCTTATAAATGTATTTGCTTCTTGTTTAGTCTTCCTCATATCATGCTGATCAAATTTCAGGTCAAACTGAAGTCCCTCTCTTACTGCTTTAAGTCAAGTTGGAGTGATTGTAATTACGAGATGGCTGCATAAGAAGAGCCTTGAGTTGGGGGGCGCACCACTTGAAGTATCACAGTAGAAGCATTTAGCATTTTGCTTGCTTTTGATGAATAATAGTGGTAAAGCTTAGCAGAAAAAATGGCTTATTTAGTCCGTTTATGAGGCAACAGGCTTATGTGGAAAAACTACATTTCCATCATTCTGTGTGGCAGCACGAGAATGATAATATGCACACATAAAGCATCACACACTTTGCTCCTCATTATGTTGCACTAATGCTAAAAAAGCTTCCTGTATTTGTCAGTAACTAAATGAAAAAGGGAGAAAGATAGATGAAATAGCCCAGCGCTTCCATTGTTTCCCCGACCAAAATCGCATGAATGCGCATCGTAATGATGATTTCCAAGTTCATAAATAGGAAATTCACAAAAAGACTTGAGGCAGCATTTCTCTCTCACACACACACACACACACACACACACACACACACAAACAAATTAGATGCAAAAAGAGCGGTCAGGCCATTGAAACCAGTGGGGCAGACTGAGAGATGTTATGTAGTCTTGTCCCACTCATTTGGCCCACATAGTTCATCCACTTGTTTTCTCAACCCTTCCTCTTATTTAGCGGTGGAGGACAGAAAGCTGTTCATCGGCATGGTGTCGAAGAAATGTAATGAGAACGACATTCGAATCATGTTCTCTCCATTCGGACAGATTGAGGAATGTCGCATTCTTAGGGGACCAGATGGACTCAGCCGAGGTAAGACCAATGCACAATTGTGTATATGTATTTTCACATAATGGAAAACCGGAGGAAAAAACGTTTATTGTGTTTGGTGGACATCAAATTACCCTAAATATTTAACAAATGAAGATGCAAGGGACATCGAAAGTATACAACTTCATGAATAACAGGGGGTCCATTTTTTGCTAGGTAGATATACCAGTACAGAGGCCTTACTTCGGAAAACTATGAGCCTGTTTAAATGCACACCAATGCACCAATGAGAACTCCCACAAATCAGCTTATTTAAAAAAATCTGAACAAAGCAAGACAACCACTTTAACTTTAGATTTGAAAATGTTATTCTCTGCTTTTGACGTCTAACCCTGAAGATGCATTTGCACAACACTGGACATTGGATAAGCCGGTAGGAACGTCTGTGAAGGTGTTTATGTGCAACCTGAAATCTGGGTAATGAGCAAAAATCTACCCAAGTCGATCTGTATATTCTTAAGCTGTTTATGACCACAAATCGATAAAGGAAAGCCGTTTAATGTGTGTACATGACCACACATGTTGCTGGCTTATTAAGCATAATCGGTGTAATGTGCATGTAAACGCACTCAGTGACTTTAGTAAACCAAAAGTAACAAAAACTATTTGTGTGGAGGTGGCCTAACATTATCTGAGTTACCATAGACTTTATCAGTTGGAGTCAGTCTGGCCATTCTCTGTTGACCTCTCTCATCAACAAGACATTTCCATCCACAGAACTGCCCCTCACTGGATGTTTTTTGTTTTTGGCACCATTCTGAGTAAATTCTAGAGACTGTTGTGTGTGAAAATCCCAGCAGATCAGCAGTTACAGAAATACTCAAACCATTCTGATGGTTGATGTGAACATTAACTGAAGCTCCTGACCCGTATCTGGATGATTTTATGTACTGCTGCCACACGACTGGCTGATTAGATAATCACATGGATGATTGTTGGTGCCATATGAGCTGGTTTGAGTATTTCTGGGATTTTCACACACAAAAGTCTCTAGAATTTACTCAGAATGGTGCAGAAAACAAAAAACATCCAGTGAGCAGAAGTTCTGTGGATGGAAATGTCTTATTGATGAGAGAGGTCAACACAGAATGGCCAGACTGACTCGAACTAATAAAGTATACGGTAACTCAGATAACTGCTCTGTACAATAATAGTGAGAAGAATATCATGTCAGAATGCCATTATGAGATGCGGGTTGGTGCTCTTTTGGCAGCAAGAGGGGGACCAACACAATATTAGGCAGATGGTGTTATTGTTGTGGCTGATCGGTGTATGTGTGAATATGTCTCCTGCTTGATGTAACCTGCAGGGAATTACACCGCACCCCTAACTTCCCACAATGCTGTGCTTTCACATGCAGGCCCCTAGTCACCAACCGTCTTTTATCACTCATTTATCTTGCACATCCACTCCTATAGTCATCCCTCTATCCTCAGCCCGTTCCTGTTACCTCTTCAAAGTTGTCATTCTCTCTCTTTTCCTCCTGTCCTCATGAATATTTTAATTCCACAGGAGATTAACTTTATTCCCAGAGCTCGTGGTTAAAGATATATTTGAAATGCTTCTCTGAGAGGAACTACCTCCCCCTCCCATTAAAAAAAGGATGGAATGCATAAATAGATGTGTAAATGTATGTAAAGGAGCTGTGCGGTATAAGGTGTTGGGATGACTGTAACAGCATACTCTCTCTCTCGGCGCTATTAAAGAGGTCTCAATCATCAATGAACTTCACTATTAATAAAATATAGATCAGGCCACATGCGAGCACAGCTCCCTGGGAGCTACCCCACTTTCGTCCAAATACCCATCTCTCGTGCTTGTTATCCCTCTATCTCGTTCTTTCTCCATCGGTTATTTTATTTCGATGACACTGTGGTAGCCTGCCAGGTGTTTATATCTTATTTAGCATTGTATTAAGTACAGCTGTGAGCTATGTAAGTATAATGTGCATTCTTTTAGTCATTATTGCAAAATAAAACACAACTGGGTCATTCCATGCTAACTCAAGCAGATCCTAGGCTCAACATTTTGTTTTTGATATTTGAAATAAGTACCTAAATGATGATGAAAGTTAAAATGATTAAAGGCTATGGATCAATATTCAATAGAAATCATATTGTAGAGGCAGGCTAAAATGGCATGTTTTGCCTATGAGATGTGCCTAATTATAGCGCCAACTAGTGTCAGATGGATGTGTTTGTTTGCCTGAGTAGTGGTGCTAATTTGGGGCTATCCCACCAAGTTTAGGATCTCTTTGATTTTCAGTCTCTGATATCCAGACACTTTTAGGGCAGAAACAATATAAGAAAATTCAGCTCCTTTGGTGCTTGGTCTCCTAATGATGCGTTCCAGAGCTTTGCAGATGTGCATTTCTGAAATCCAGAAACTCGAGATACTGTAGGTTTCGCAATAACTGGAGAGCTACTTTTAATAATAGTGCATTTTTAGACCCTTTGTAAATCAAGATTTTGACATGGTTTTTATGGGAATAAATAAAGTTACATCTCTTGTTTCAATATTATTTGTACTTCAGACCTTTGTTTTGTTGGACAAGAAACAACTAGCTTCATACAATGCGACACACATATGGTTTTCGACCATTGAAAATGAGTCAAATGTAACAATTTACGCACAGAGCCACGTTGAGAGCCCATGGGTCTTGGATAGAACCATATAGAGCCTTGAAAATGAATATACCAAAATAAAAAATTGTTCTAAACCAGAATCTAAAAGGATATTAAGGTATCTTTAATAACTCTAAATGTATAATCACTACAAGCTTGGAAAAATAAATAAAAAATTACTCATTGGGGAGCTGAAGTCAACTGATATTTACCTGTAGTTGTGCTCTGAAATCCTAGGTGATTCTCATTTTGACTCCCTCTACAATATAATTGATTATTCAGTATATATTGATCCATGGCATTCAATAGTTTGGCTTTTATAATCATGTATGTTTATCTTTCTTCAGAAATAGTATGATCAAAATCAGGGGTCATGGGTCTTGTATCACCCTGAAGGGATTTATTGTATAATAGTGACTTTACATTACCCTACTTTTTACACTCCTGCATACCGAACAGATAAACAATTTGTGGGATTATGTGAGAAGAAAGAGACTGAGAAGTGATTTAAGAGATATTAAACTACCACAGATACTGTATGGAGGAAATCAATATCTTATGAAAGCTGTAAATTGTACAGTTTTTAGGTCATTATACAAAAATGTTTTATAGCAGAATGCCACAATTGACCAATTGACCAGCAATCAATTTAAGTTTAGCAGTCATTCCACGAAAAAATTTTAGCTACAGAATGTTGTGAATAACCAATCAGAATCAAGTTTTCCATATAGCCGAGGTATAACAATAAACATCCACTTTCCTCTGCAATTGTTTCATTTGATCTCTGCATTAATTTGTCATCTAATCTTGACAGATCGTGGTACGTTCACAGTCACAGGTCAGTGCAAACAAGGCCTTAAAAGCTGAAAAAGAAAGGTTTCCGCATTTCCCAGCGAGATGCTATCTCTAGAGTTTCACACCCTGCCAGTCCTGGCAAATATCACCCTTTGAATGTCCAAAACTGCTTTAATGATTAGGCTAATTAAACAATGCTAAAAATAAACAGCCTTTCATACAGAGTTCACTTGTGGTGGCTCTCTGGTTCGCTGGGGCCAGATTCACGTGCTCAGAAGACAGATAGGAGGTTGTAACGGAGTGATAGTGAGCAGAAAGATGCTAATGAGCGAGAGAGAAAGAGAGAGAGAAGAAAGAGTAGGTACTCTGGAGAGGTAGACAATGCCAGCAGATATAGAGTGCAGCCATGTGGTCGTAACACTGTACTACAGGGCAGAAATATTGCTTCCCTGAAGTGACGATAGAATAATGAACGCCACTTTATTTCGCCATTCCTTTCTCTTACTAATGTAGATGTGTAAAAATAGATAACCCATTAACTAGGTTGCCGGTGCATGTGAGCATGTGTGTCCCCCATATGCAGAAATGTGCTGGACTGCACAGTAGAGGAGAGATCTTCAAACAGCGCTGCGTTTTCCCCCAGCATGCCTCCATATGGCCTGTTCTTTTGACTCCACTTGCACTTCTTCGAATCCAAGATTTGTTTCCCAGATGCCATTGCAAGCTATCCCGAAACACTCGCTGCCCTACAGGGATAGTTTGTCTTGATTACAGTTGTTTAAAAAGAAGGGCCAGGGGTTGTTGCGGGTAGATTGTTCCCATATTTATACGCAGACAAATATTAATGACATCGGTTAGGGCTGGGGTGTTTCCTACAGAATTCTGTATATGCAGCCTGGAAGCCAATGAAGAAAACAATTGTTTTGTAACATATTTTAAGGTTTTTGTTTTATTTTTTATTATGATTAATAAAAACCATTTATTGCTACAAAGCTCTTTCGCTGTAGTCGTTAACTACATTGTCATTTACGTAAACTTCCTGCATGCAAGTCAGATACATTTTCCATTAAATTCTGCATAAATCATTAAATCGCGAGTTTGTTAGTTATCAGTTTGATTCATAAAGTTTGTAGGCTTAAATTCAATTCATGACCAGCTAAATCAACTGTAGCATATTTGAATATTTGTTTTAATTAAAATACAATGAACCATTCAGCGAGTCAGACACACTATTTGGTAAACTTTTAGACGAATTTCGTCTAAAATTTCATGCGTGAAACGTTAAATTGTGAATCTTTTTGACCAATTTGATGTATAAAGTCTACATCATTTTGATCTATACAACTCATGACCAGTTTGATTTAACATATTTTATTATGAAAATACAATATATCGAGAAACAACTCTTTTATTAATGTGTATCTTCAGCTACATTGTCATGTGAAGCTCATAAATCGGGTCAAAGATCATTTTTGTAATGCTGTAGGAAACACTGAACTCTACTGTATGTTTGTTTGTAATGAGACTAGCCGCATACTCTAACCTCATGGTTTCCAATCTACTAGACCAAACTAAACTACAAAACTGATTCAATTACTGACACTTTGTGTACTTTGAGATGTTGGATGTTGATTGTTGTATTCTAGCAACTGTAGAGCACCGTTGTCTGCTGTGTTATTTGTACAATCTTTGTTTTTTGGCTTTATAACAACCTGTCCAACCCTTTTGTCTTGTTTTGTTTTTCTCTCGTCTCTCCTCCTCCTTCCTCCCCTCTCCTCCCTCCCATGTTCCTGCCTTTCCCTCCCCTCCCTCCTGCAGGATGTGCGTTTGTCACGTTTTCTACCAGGGCTATGGCACAGAATGCAATCAAAGCCATGCATCAGTCTCAAACCATGGAGGTACAGTACTCTTGTCTTCTCTTTCTCTCTCTCTCGCTCTCTCTCTCTCTCTCTCTCTCTCTCTCTCTCTCTCTCTCTCTCTCTCTGGGGCTTGCACGGTCATGGAAAACCTGCAAATATCAGAGAATTTTAAAACTCCAAATTAAAGTCATCACCAGGCCTGGTATCAGGCCAAGTCATGGAAATAATACAATCGTATAGATCTGATTCTTGAGATAAGGGACAAAACATGTTTAAAATCTGAGCTGTTATTTTTTAATTCAATACAGTGTTTCCCACAGGATTTTCTGAGACTATGGGAGGTGGAACTTCGACCCTCTAAGGGGGGTCTGGGGGCATGCTCCTCCGTTAAAAGTTTGTGCTCTTAAAGCTGCAGTAGGCAACTTTGAAATAAATTGAATTGTGAGAAACAGCGCCCCAATTCTTCCCCATATACATGATGCTCTTCACCCCCAGCCAGGGTTACTTGACAGCTATTCACAAACAGAGCCAAGGCCTGCCTTTCACTGAGTCTCTGGTGCTAACTAATTTCTCACAGGGCCTCATTTAACTTAGACACCATGTTTATATAGAATTTTTTTTTAATGAATAAATATTACCTACTGTAGCTTTAACAATTTCATGCTCTAACCATTCTAAAAAGCAGGGTACAAGCTAGTGATGCCAGTTTCAGCTTTTAATCTTTTAACGTTACCTCAGACTGCTAATGATAGCTAGCTAGTGAAGCTGTAAGAAGTGTAACGTTAAGCCAATTAACCTAGTAATGCTAACTTTAATTTACATTAATCATGTCTCATTGCCTGTTACTGTGTGAATAAACCCACAATGACAACAGATATTTTACATTACATGGCTGTTAAGTGAAAATGGAGTGTTTTGCGTTCACAAAATGTATACGTTTATACCTTGTTTATGTTTTTGCGGGAGTTTGGCGCAAGTCTGTGTAGACGGCGTGCACATCGGAGCGCTTGAGAAGTGGTTCATCTTCACATGACATCCGCGGTACGGTTCCCTGAGATGCTCGGAGTTCAATTGAATGAGACTCAAGTGTTTTTTCCTGCGCGCATGAGACATCATGCAGGGAAAGACGAGGCTGAATCCAGCTTCTTAATCAACTGCTTTTTATTTAGTAAAAGGGACTCGGTGCTTCAAAACTACACAACTCTATCACTGGCGAGTGAAATGTTAATATTTACTTGTTGCCAATTGCTAATAACAGAAGTTTTTTGGTCGCATAATGCAAAATTTCCTCGCATATTCAAGTGATTTACTCGCAATATAGAGGGCTGGTTAACGTTACTTACCTCAAAAATGTGTCATCCTCCTCAACCAAATAACATTAGACGGATCCAGGAATACTCCAGTGCAGATATCTGCGAGTGTGTGTGAGCGCGTGAGTGTACAGCAGCGGGGGAGGAGCTGACTGAACTGACTGGTGCACGAGAGAGAGCGCAAAACACAACATTTTATTTGATGTTATTATGAGACTGAGAAGTGCAAAAATATTTTAGATGAGTAGTGTAAAAATGTTTTCTGTTCATTACGAGACCGTGGTGGGGCAAATTAGACTGTGGCGGGCTGCCATAGTCTAGTCAATTAATGGTAAACACTGCAAGATTTCTTTCAAATTTATATATTTTTAGACAAAGGTCTTAGCTAATGAACCATGTAAGGGAACAGGTTTTTATAAAAATACTTTCTGAAAATTGACATTTATTCACTTTATAACTTGCATCGTTATGTGATTTGTGTCAAGTCATCTGTGTCAGACACTCTAAAAAGCATGCCATTTTAATTTTATTCATTCAACAATAGTGAAAAGTCTTTAATTATCTAATAATGGTGTCCAGTAAAGAAGTTAAGTGATAAAATACATTAAATGTTTTTTTTCTGTTTTCATACTATTATGAAATAGTATGAAAAGTATAGAAAATGCTTTTTTTTAATTCTAATTAAATTATTTAAAAATATAAGGGTTGAATTAATGAATTTGATGAATTTCTTGATTTTTATTAAAGATGACTTTTGTATGCAGGGCAAGTTGTGTCCCTTATCTCAAAAATCAGTAATAGGACCCACACGCACACACCCACACACACACACACACAGGCACGCACGCTCACACACATGTTGGTACGGCTATCCTTATGAGGACTCTCCATAGACATAATGATTTTTATACTGTACGAACTATAGATTCCATCCCCTAACCCTACCCTTGAACCTAACCCTCACAAAACACATTCTGCATTTTTAGATTTTCAAAAAACATAGTTTAGTATGTTTTTAAGTGATTTGAATTATGGGGACATTTTAAATGTCCTCATAAACCACATTTATAGCATAATACACTTGTAATTACCAGTTTGTAACCTAAAAAATTTCCTCATAAACCACATATACATGCCCACACACACACACAAATAGTTTCCAAATTGAATTGACATATTTCTTGTTTAGCTCAGATTTAAAATATTTAATCGACTAGATCTTGCTAATGTAGAATAACACTTGCTTGCCAACCATACTAATTTTGATTTGAGAGCATATAGTTTTTTGAGTCACTTCCTTTCAATAAACTGGTCAAACTTATTCACTTATTGAAAGTTAAAATTATTTTTTAAAATCGTTATGCTGTAATGAAGGAACAAATGGAAAGTTTATGGAAAAGTAATGGAAATTTATTGGTGAATAAGTTTGGGAACCCTGTAGGGATGGGTATTTTGGTAATTTTGTCTTGAGTACTCGGACTGATTAATCGTTGAGTACACAAGGGGCAATTAGATGTTCATAACTGTATATATAATAACATGTCTGACAAACCTCTATGGCTGCTGGATTGTGTCTTGTTGTTCCAGTGTATCGTCTATTTATTATTAAAGGCTGTTATAAAATAGTATGTTAAAAAATTTACAAAAGATTGCATAATCAAAATATAATGCCCAACTCTGAAAGAATGTGCACAAAGCACGTCTGTCTGTTCTTCATTCAGGTTACCGTAGTAATCTTATTAAGTGCGCACCAGCTTTTTTAGTGACTGTCTGAACAGTATATTTTCAAATAACAGGAGATGCCATAACCATTGCTTTTTAATATCCGTGATTATTGTAACGATAGTTTGCCATGAGAAGTCTCTAATAATCAATGTACCCCTCAAAGTCACAATGTAATCAATCTCAAAATGTAAATGAATTTGACATGTTTGTGTTTAGTTGTCAGGTAATTGCCATTGGATTTAGAATTAAGTGAAAATTCACATCATGCGTGATCACTATCGATCATCGTTTTCATGATCGATCATTGCTGCCATGTCCGAGTACCCAAGTCCTCGAGTACTCGTGCCATCCCTAGAACTCCATTTCTCTCTGTCTCTCTACTCACTTTCTTTTTCAATGCTGTTTTTGTAGGCAGCATTTTAAGGCATTATAAATGAGCTTCTGATATGAAGGCTGTTTCTAAAAATACCTTATTTTGACTAGCCTTCTCAGGTACCTTCTTTAGTCCAAATTTGGCCAAGATACAGGATAGACATAAGAAAAATGTTAGAATGTAATAATTCAATATCCAAATTGATTGCTTGAACATAGTTAAGTCTACCTTAAATAAATGATGTTACTCAATATGTGTGTGTTATGCAGTTTAATGCATATCAGACCATCATAGCATTAACAATGCTGTATTGTTTCTAATGGAATTGGCGGCCAATATCACGACTATGTGCAGATTATTCTATTTTATTTTTAAAGTTCTAACAACTTTTTATTAAGATACAACTTTTTAAGCAGAATTATTCCACA
This sequence comes from Xyrauchen texanus, assembly GCF_025860055.1. Lineage (NCBI taxonomy): Eukaryota > Metazoa > Chordata > Actinopteri > Cypriniformes > Catostomidae > Xyrauchen > Xyrauchen texanus. The sequence continues at coordinate 20,135,164 of NC_068322.1, read as the reverse complement.
GTCACTCACTTTTCTGCAGAACTTTCAACACCACATTAAGTACCCCTTCGACACTGTTATAACTGTCAGGCATTGCCATAACCATGCCTGGCCAGATAGGTCATACCAAAAAGGACCCCTGCGCCCACTGCACAACCAGTCTGCTATTAGCAGACGGCTCTCATGGTGACAATGACACAGACACATTAATAACAGACCTCTGACGGGTCCTTGCATTGTGATTGCCCTGTAGAATGCTGTCGTGTGACTCTCAGAGTTTAGCAGTCCATCCAGTGCCTGTCAAAACGTCAAAGCTCTGACACCAAATCAGAGGGTTCTGACAGCTGTCTAATACCTGGCTCTAACTATGTGCCTGTGTGTGCGAGTTTGAGATTGTGCAAGCATGTCAGCATTCTCCACAAACTTTCAGACGTCCGTTAACCCTTGCAGACATGCTGTTTTTAACACGTATACAGGGATTTTAAGACCATCTATTAACCAATCAGAAATCGGTGACACGATAATAGATTTAAGCTCTTTTCTCAAGACTACAAAGCCTGTAATTATCAATTCTTAGCGAAACAGATTTACATATACAGTTCCATTTAAAAGTCTGGGTTTCAATATCTTATTTTACCTGGAAATAAACCAGGTTTTAGGATTTAGAAGAGAAAAAAAATGGAACAATGAAGCATTATGATACAAATTTAACATGAAATATTTAAGATTCTGCACTATTTCTTGGTCACCTTATCTACAGTAATAAGGCAATTTGTGATGTTGACCAATGATCAAATTATTTGTCCAGATCTCCATGCTTCTATTGAAACACTAGATGCTCTTTTGAACATTTATCAAATCGTGCGGGATAGCATGAATCGTCAGGTTTTGTTCATGCCAGGTCAAGTGCATGTTGTTACTACAGCAAAATGGGGACAAACCAAAAACAAATATATTCTGGAATTCAGATTTTGCTGATTTGTAGTGAAAGAAAAAAAACACTGTATTCAATTAGAAAAACAGAAGTAGAACAAAACAGAAACAGTGTTTTCTTAAGTGGACATGGCACTGGACAAATTTACAAACCGGCCACATATGGTCCATTATTCACTTTAGGAATCGTTTTAATGTCTCATTCTACATGGAATATGTCCATATATAGTTTTTTTTTTTTTTTTTTTTTTATCCTGTAAGCCATGTCTGTTTCCAAAGGGAAAGAAATGAGCCTGTTTAGATGAGTGTTGGTAAATTGTGTTGCGTTGTTGTTTGTTTTCGGCCGGGTCTTCGACCTCACCTCACACAGAGGAATTTGTGGCCTTTCTGAATGTCACGATTTAATGAAAACGGATATGACAGTTGGGTGGTCACATGCTGCCGCCTAGAAACCCGCATACACTGTTGCGTTTTGGCCTTGCTTTTTAAGTTTAGTTTCATAAGGTTGTTTTCAGTGCTGTGGTTTTTGCTGTGGTTACTCTAGATGTCCATCTTGTTTGATTTGCGTATGTCTCTCTCCAAGTTTATGTAGTTGCATTGCTGTTTTTTGTATGTAAGTGTATGTGCCTGCAGATGCATGTTGTACCTGTGCACCTTTATAGTAAAAAGTGTATGTACCTGTGTGTTAGTATTAGGGTGAATCTTACCCTAACATGTCCATGTTACATTTAACCTGAAAATGACATGAAAGTAAAAAAAAAATATTTATACACAACCGGTCAAATGTTTTTAAACACTTACTCATTCTTTACTATTATTCTAAAATGTGAAAAAATTCTAATAATGTCAACAAAACTATGGAATAACATAAATGGAACTATGGGAATTATGTTGTGACTAAACAAAATCCAAAATAAATCAAAACTGTGTTATATTTTAGTCACCCTTTGCCTAGAATTTGCAGACATGAACTCTTGATATTTTCTCAACCAACTTCTTGAGGAATCACCCTGAGATGCTTTTTAAACAGTATTGAAGGAGTTCCCATCTATGTTGGGCACTTATTAGCTGCTTTTCTTCATTATTTGGTCCAAGTCATCAATTTCAAAAACTAATTTTTGTATAAAATTTTTATTTTGTAATTAAATAAATTACTATGGTGACACAATTATATTTTTGTGTACAAAACTCATTTCAAACATTTATTCACGTTCTTGCATTAAAAACACTTGATGGAGCGCCAATTTGAACTAAGGGATCTCAAGATGTGTTTAAAGATTGAGTATTAAACTATATTTAACTTGACACAGTGACCTAAAAGTGTTATGTTTATGACGCAACACACCTGAGACGCTACACAAGCATGTTTGACGCAGGTGTAGATTGATGGGGTCTTAAACAAGCCCTCATAATAAATCTCCAACTGATTGATAAATTCACTTGTGTAATGGATTGCTGTGAACTGTGTGCCAATGATTGACTTATTATCAATAATATGGTAGTAAACATTACATTGTATTGTAAAGCTGCTTTTTGTATTGTCTTATCAATGATTAACTCTTCTGCCACAAGAATGTAAAGCATTTTAATTATCTGAATATCTTTTATATATATATATATATATATATATATATATATATATATATATATATATATATAATTTTTAAATATTTAAAGTTAACTATGTATAATCATGTCATCATTATTTAATTATTTTTATATGAGGAGCTTTCTTAGTAAATATTTGTATATGCGTTTAAATGCGTTTAATCGCGATTAATTAATCGGGACACCATGTAATTAATTCGTATATAGTAAGTAAAGTGCCTGAACACATTATGATAATGAGAATTTGTGGGGGGTGGTGGGGGATGCTTAATTGTCATAAAAATGCAACATTGCAAAAAAAAAAAAAAAAATAAAAAATAAGTCCTTAAAATAGGCTGCTTTTTTCATTATAGAAAATATACATTATTTTATGGGGATGAACCAGGACATGTTTTCCTGAGATTCCCCTATTAAGGGGAATATACAGATTTATCTCGTACACTTTAGCTTCAAGCCACTTCTAACACACTTGTCAGAGCCTGTAGAGAGTGTGTGTGTGTGTGTGTGTGTGTGTGTGTGTGTGTGTGTGTGTGTGTGTGTGTGTGTGTGTGTGTGTCGAAGAGAAAGACTGAGACAGAGAGAGCGAGTAATGAGATTTCTCAGCTCTCTTGAGACGCTCGCTCCATGATGGCGCTACCCGATTGACAGCTTGAGTTAAAACTCCTTTTTTTTCTCCTTACAAGTTTTATTTTTACCTCCCCTCCATCTGAGAGCAGAGATAGGGACATCAGCTCTCTAAAAATCAGCTCTCGAAATGGAAGAAATGCTGTACAATGCTCTGGGTGGAAGTGAGGCGCTCCACCTCCAAAACATTCTCAAATGTTCTCTCTCTCACTTTCTCAAGGGTCTGTGATCTTTCATCTTACTTCACTCTGTAGTTTGCAGTTCAGAGAGAACAAAATAAAAGAGCAGTATAATGACTTATCAGAGTGAATGTGCACCAGTAATGTAGAGACAAGAGAATAAGATTTAGAATAATTGCTGTGAAGCATTTGTCTCAATCTTTCCCACTCTTGTGACTCTACATGTCTGCCCTGCATTCGCTGCTGTTGCTAGAGGAATTGCTTTGATATTAAAACATGCAACATGAATGTTCTCCATTTAACTCCATTCAAAAAGTAAATGAAGTTAATTGCTATATAAAAAATATTCTTGGCATTATAAAAAAATTAAAATAAATAGAAACATCCACGCTATATAGAACATGTTCCACAATGGCCTAAATCGTTGGCAAAGTACTGTATAAATGAATGTTTCAAGAACGAGGCCCACAATTATACACAGAGTTGCTGGATTTAAATGAACTCTTATTTTACTCTGAAAAATGTTCATTAAACATTCACAAGGCTGTCAGTAGATTTTGGAATTGCCACAAGATCGAATGAGCTCTTTTTTTAATCGGCCAATCAGGCACAATTGTATTATAATCTCAAAACGGCCAAATATCGGATAATTATTTTGCCTAATATACTCACTGTAATGTTGTTGTGACAACCTAAATTTCGGTCTGTTTCTCACACAATATTAGCTTGTACTTTTTGTCTTTTTTCGGAGCCTGACAGCCATGGTCACCATCCACTTTTTGTTAGCTAGAACAGATGATGTCACAATACAAACACACACACACCCTCCTCTCATCATATGTTGATCCTCAGGGTTTTAATTAAATGGGCATCACAGGTCCGGTTTGGGATAGAGAGAGTGAGCCAGTGAGGGAGATTAGCAGAAATGCAGCAAGTCTGTACCCGTGTGGTAGGAGATCTTGCTCTCTCATACAGATGATGAAATAGTTTTATAAAACAGGAAATCACTTTCCTGGGAATTAAAATCAGCAGCACAAGCACAGCACAGAGCACTCATTTTGCCTTGAATTCCCATCCCTTCAGTGCTTGTGTGTGAGCGTATGTGTTTGTTTGCCATTATCGCTTTATGCAGTACTACAGCACAGTGTCTTTACTCTTCTAGACACTTTCACAATCAAACATGTTACATTGTAGTGAAATTGTCTGATTACCTTCCAGTAAATCTACAGCATATACTATTCACAAATGCCACGACTTTCTATCTTGTATCCGTATTGCTACCATTCATACATTTGCACCAAAATGCCATTTAAAAATGGCAGAATAAATGAATAGGTACTTAATCTAGTTATGTTTATATGTTTATTATATAGTGGCCTAATATCTATAGCCCAATATTTGTAGCTTTGGTACTGCTGGCTGAAGTTTTCAGAATGTCCCTTACCACACCCTCCACAGTTTTAGCACATTTTTTGCACAATGTGAGGACTTTTCAGATGGTCCCTTACCCACCGTGGGCACAATTTCCACCGAATATCAAGGTTAAATTAATGATCTTGATTGATTTTGCAGTGAGGCCATCAGACCAGCTTAAATAGGGCACTGATTCTTGAGATAAGGGACAAAACATGTTTAAAATCTTAACAGAGTTTTTATTTTTTAATGCTAAATTTATTTGAAATGGATATATTTGTAGACATAGGTCTCAGCTAACGAAAGATGTAAGGGAACATGTTTTTATAAAAACATGACTTCATAACTTGCATCTTATTGTCATTTGTGTCAACTCCGTCAGACACACCAAAAAGTGTGCTATTTTAATATGATTCATCCAACAAGTGTAAAGTCTTTAATTATCTAATATTGTTGTTCATTAAAGGAGTTAAGTGATAAAATACATGAAAAAAAATGATATTTAGTTTTGATACTATTCTGAAATTCTGACGGAGTTGGCAAAATTGAATATTTTTCCATTTTAACCATGTTTTGTACACTGGAGCCATTTTTTTTCAGTCAGTTGAAGATGCCTCTATAAACTAAAATAAAATGGCAAAATTGATCCCACAATTTTAATGGAAATTATAATAAGAATGACGGAGTTGACAAGTTGAATCTGTGACTGCAGAGACTGAAATATGAAAAATATCAAACATACCAGACCATGTGTCCTACTGTTGCATCCATCATGAGCAGGAAGTGGTAAAGGGGTACTCTGAGTTATAGCTGATCAGGACATTTTCTGATTTATTCAGGATTTTAAAAAAATCTGATAGAGTTGACTCAAAGCGAGGACACAAATTTCATAGGCAGTTTTTAAGGAAAATATCATTCAAAGTTTTCTTAATGTATTGTTTGATATCTTACAGATCCCTACATTTCACTTTATATTTATATTTATGAATTTGTTGCATTTTTAAACACTTTGTTTAGCAGTTTAACATTGTGATCTCTTGCTGAGGACAGGTTAAGTAAAAAAAAAAAAATTGTAAAATTTAAAAAAATTAAATATAAGTAAAAATGCCCTGCGTATACTCTTTTCCTTTAGATTGAACTTTTCCATTATTTTATTGTTATGAATTTCTTGCTTTTTAAAATAAAGATGACTTTTGTATGGAAGACAAGTTTTGTCCCTAATCTCAAGAATCAGTGAGAGGACAAATTGCGTGACATATTGGTTAGATACAGGACGCATAATTGTATGTTTAACAAAGGACAATCCTATATTTATGGGATGGGTGGCAACCCTAAAACTGCTGCTTTGAAATGTTGATGTACAGAAATTGGATTGCATTCACATTTGCAAGTTAATGGAGCTAGTGCATGCAACAACAAGTGAAGAGAACTTGTCAAAAAAAAAAAAAAAAAAATCGTAGAATTTATGAATTATTGTGATTGGACAGCTAATAATTAACATCAGAGAAATGCAGCCTTACGGTTGTTTATGTAAACCAGGATATATTAACACTTTTCGACAATAGAGGCCACTGTTACTGATAGAATGTGCAGTTCTATCCTTCTAAATGGTCATTTGTACTCATGACAGAAAAGATCTCGCAACCCAGCAGATAATGACCCAGTGGTTGAGAAACCATGCTCTAATTTACCCATTTCACAATTAGTTAATTGCGGCAGCAGAAATTGTTATTATGATTATTTTTTCCATCAATTTTGCAGCCCAATATAGTAATTATTATATTATCATTACTGGCATTTATATCTAATTATTTTTTCCTTTTCTTCTCTACTTTTCTGTGTATGATGCTTTGACAATATTGTATGAAACATCAAGTAGGTCAAGAAATTACTTATTGTAGCTTTTTTAACCACTCTTTCTCTTCCACTTTCCCTCTCTCGTTTTCAATCTATTCACGCAGGGCTGCTCCTCTCCCATGGTGGTGAAATTTGCAGACACACAGAAGGATAAGGAACAGCGACGGCTGCAGCAGCAGTTGGCGCAGCAGATGCAGCAGTTGAACAACGCGTCTGCCTGGGGCAGCCTGACTGGGCTGACTGGCCTCACCCCACAGTATCTGGCAGTAAGAGGACACACCCACGTAGCCACGCCCACCAGCAGCACAGCCAGCGCAGCCGCCGCAGTCAGTCACTGTCTCCGCCCACTTGCCCCGCCCCCACATCTCTCTTATAGCAGGCCACACCCTCTCTTGCTCTCTCTGAGCCAATCTTAACCCTTTTCCGATCTCTCATCTGTCGAACTTCAATCGATTGTGATCAAAACCGGTCCCCATACTCAAAATAGTAATGGGCGGTGCTGTCGTTTAGAAGTCATTAGGTGATCGACCTGCTCGGCATTCTTGGTTCTATTAACATGGCAAACAGATGCAAGAGGGAATCTAGTGCAACAATGACCGCCCACTTTTGGTTCCAGAAGTGTTTTTAAAAAAACCATGAGCTAAACCAACCAGCAACATTTGAAGCAAATAGTTTATGAAAATCGCTAAACAAGACCAAAAAAATATATAAAAAACAGTAATCAAATAAAACATTATGGTACAAAATGAAAATTGTGGACTTCTAGTCAATTATTATAAGTATAAAAATTATATATTTTTCATTACAAAATATTCAGGTAAAAATATTTACATAGTTTGAGAGTGCAGAGAGAGTGAGTCGGTTACTTTATCCACATTGTTTCATTGGAGTGGGTTAATGCTGCTGAGCTCTTTTGCCGCAATTTTAATTTCCATGATGACAGCTACTTCTCTGATTGGTGGATATGTCTTCAGGATTATGGGTAGTGTAGTTCCCTTACCAGGAATTTAATTAAACATATTTTTTTTTAAACAAAGATTTGTGACTTCTACAGATACAATTGTGTAAGAATGTTTAAGCTCATAGTACACCTGTCTTAACAGATTTTATAATATTGTTAAAAATCCATTTCTTTATGGAGAAAATGAATGGAATTTTTACGACTGGGAAGGACACAATATGTTCCTCTATCCCTGACCACATCTTTGTCCTTCTAAATGTAAAGAGGATAAAACATGATGGCAACATTTAATGCCCATTTACTTTGGTTTTTGTTCGCAAGGACAGTGGGTGAGGATTTAAAGAACTACTAAAGAGCATTGGAACAGGGCCATCTCTCCCAACCTTCCGCTTCTCCTTTTTCTGCCTTCCTTTTCCACTTCCCTGTCACATTGAGGTTGCATTTAGCTTTTAAGCTGTCTGAGGGTCTAGTTCAAAGTCATCCTAATCATCTAGTATCATTTAGAGTCTGCTTTCCTCTCCCCTTTCATGTGCAGAAACTGCCCAGCACAGCAACACAGTGCCAGCAGAACTGACGGGGGACTCTTAGCATGACAGTGTTCACTGGCACAAACGTATGAGTCAAATACCTTGAAGATCCCCTCAGGTCCTTTATGAAATTGTTCCATTACTGACTGTTATACACTCACCTAAAGGATTATTAGGAACACCATACTAATACTGTGTTTGACCCCCTTTCGCCTTCAGAACTGCCTTAATTCTACGTGGCATTGATTCAACAATGTGCTGAAAGCATTCTTTAGAAATGTTGGCCCATATTGAAAGGATAGCATCTTGCAGTTGATGGAGATTTGTGGGATGCACATCCAGGGCACGAAGCTCCCGTTCCACCACATCCCAAAGATGCTCTATTGGGTTGAGATCTGGTGACTGTGGGGGCCATTTTAGTACAGTGAACTCATTGTCATGTTCAAGAAACCAATTTGAAATGATTCGAGCTTTGTGACATGGTGCATTATCCTGCTGGAAGTAGCCATCAGAGGATGGCTACATGGTGGCCATAAAGGGATGGACATGGTCAGAAACAATGCTCAGGTAGGCCGTGGCATTTAAACGATGCCCAATTGGCACTAAGGGGCCTAAAGTGTGCCAAGAAAACATCCCACACACATTACACCACCACCACCAGCCTGCACAGTGGTAACAAGGCATGGTGGATCCATGTTCTCATTCTGTTTACGCCAAATTCTGACTCTACCATCTGAATATCTCAACAGAAATCAAGACTCATCAGACCAGGCAACATTTTTCCTCTTTTTCCTATTTGTAGTGGAGATGAGTGGTACCCGGTGGGGTCTTCTGCTGTTGTAGCCCATCCGCCTCAAGGTTGTGCGTGTTGTGGCTTCACAAATGCTTTGCTGCATACCTCGGTTGTAACGAGTGGTTATTTCAGGCAAAGTTGCTCTTCTATCAGCTTGAATCAGTCGGCCCATTCTCCTCTGACCTCTAGCATCAACAAGGCATTTTCTCACACAGGACTGCCGCATACTGGATGTTTTTCCCTTTTCACACCATTCTTTGTAAACCCTAGAAATGGTTGTGCGTGAAAATCCCAGTAACTGAGCAGATTGTGAAATACTCAGACCGGCCCGTCTGACACCAACAACCATGCCACGCTCAAAATGGCTTAAATCACCTTTCTTTCCCATTCTGACATTCAGTTTGGAGTTCAGGAGATTGTCTTGACCAGGACCACACCCCTAAATGCATTGAAGCAACTGCCATGTGATTGGTTGATTATATAATTGCATTAATGAGAAATTGAACAGGTGTTCCTAATAATCCTTTAGGTGAGTGTATAGCCCAGGCCGATATTTTGCCGTGAAGATTTTCAGCATTGGACATGTAATAAAAAATCTACAATTTTGAATAATTGCTAGAATGAAGTGTTCATGCAGTGTTCTCATTTCCCAGAATTAAATTGGATTATTTATAACATATCATCATATAATATACAGTATCGGCCATCAACCACCTTACATTGTCGATATCATTATCATCGACTTTTAAAAAAACAAATCCACTGACCACATCTCAGACTGATATTGATATTCAGCCTGATAACCATTCTCACAATAAGTCTTAACCAAGGGAGATGTGATAAATTGACACATTAACATGAGTTTTTCCCTTACAATCCGTGAAACATAATGCGTCAAACAACAAGACACTTTGACTTGGTTGTACCCACATAGTTGTATATTAAACTTTTACATTTTAAAGCCATTTTATAAAGTAATTTTGAAACTACATTCACTACACTTGAATATTTAAGTACTAAGACTTGAGGAACACCAGTGGCTAAGAAAAATGTCCTGACTGCTGTGTTGCTTTTCTGTTGGCAAACTGCCCTATAGAATCACTCCAGACTACATGGAACATGGGAACAAACCACACTGTTTCATCTATATTTAGCTATCACTAGCTCCTTCAAGCATTATCCTTATATATCCATCACCATAAGCCAATGTGTAATGGTTGATGTGTCTTAACATTCTTTGTTTCTCTCTATTTCTCCCAGTTGCTCCAACAAGCAACATCCTCCAGTAATCTAGGAGCGTTCAGTGGTATTCAACAAATGGCAGGTGAGATACTGATCTCAGATCAGTGTAAACCTATCTAGCCCCATTGTAACTCCTCAACTAAACTCTCATTCCTCTACTAAACCATTCAACCCAGCTCTGGATCCCATAATAAACCCAGTTTGACAAGTCTTAACCCTAGGACAATTCAGGATCAGCAGAGGTTAGGCTGAGAATATTCTCAACCTGCCCCAGTCTTTAGTTTAACCTTGCTGCAGAACCTTTGGTTTTCTACAGTTCTAGCACATCTAGAAGCAAAAGTCTGTTTGTAAGTGTATACATGTTTCAAAACGTGAAGATGAACCGAATTTGGCAAATATAACCTTGTTTTGTTGCTTGAAAGAAGAGTTTGTCTCATCGTCCAATCACATCTCTTTTCCTAAGCTCTGTGAGGCTTATGGGTGACCTGACCTGTTTTAGGATTAGGTCACGATGAGACAACCTTTCAATGCTCAACTGTCTTCAGTTTTGTATATCACTTTACCAATCCTTAAACAACAGAAAAACCAAAAAGGTTTTATCTAGTGATTTGGATAATCAAAATTTGTTGCTGTAAAATTCTGTAAATGCTGTCATTATCTATTCTGCTAAAATAATTCAGTTCAGTAACTCATCAGGAACTCCTTATCAGGCTCACAGAAAACCTGGAAATATCAGGGAATTGTACATGCCTGGACAAGTCATGGAATTGTTCGTATATATATATATTTTTATTTTTATTTTTTTTAGCCAATGAGCTGCTGCTTACTGTCACTGTTAGACAGGCGCACGTCATTCTCTCTGACATTTTTTGTGCTTCATACCTTACACTAAATGCCACAACTCTTGAGAAATTCCTCTTTGCAGTTTTTTTCCTCTTCTTTCGTCTTTTACTGTCTTGTGTGCAACATTCCCAGTGTGCATCTCTGTTCTTGTCAGGTCTTAATTGTGGTCTGTTTATCAAGCTGCCAGGCCTTCAAGGAAAGTGAAATATTTATAGCATACGCTCGAGCCTAATTGCAACCGCTAAGGATGAAAGAAAGAGAATGTATTAGCATTCAAAATGGCTTACAGTGTGTGTAGAATGAGTGCCTTTTTCTCCTAAAGCCTTTCCCCCTGACAACAGTTTTACACACCAGAGAGTGGCTTCCTCATTAATGTACGCTCATGTGGAGAGGGTGAGCAGGACTGTGGTGTTTTTGTTTACCATTATGAAGAGAGTTCAGGAAGCTCTCGTCTAAGTTCAGCCATGCATCTGTGACAGCCTCTCAGTGAGTCTCGAGTTCTCACCGAGCCAAACCAGCGGCAGCTGCCACCGCACAATTAAAGAGCGAGAAATCCCCACATTAACATAACAATTGAATTCATTTGGTGGACCTAATTTGTTTCAAGGAACATATTTACAGAAATACAGCCTAGTTTTTTTAATCAAATGGTTTATGTGCAAAACTGCTTGGTAGATGATAGTGAATGGAGGATGCTATGGTTCGATATTATAGTTGTAGAGTATATGCAGAAATATTAGGCAATGCTTCAGTGCTGGATTAAAGGAATAGTTGACCCATCAGAAGTTGTTTTGGCAATATAAGTTCTAGAAGTGTTTCTAGAAATAAAACGTTTCTAGCTTTGTAGACACACACACAGACTCACATATTTTGTCGCTTCTGGTTGGGAACACGTCGAGTGTGCGACCCCCTTTATGATCTTTGGTCAGAATCTTGCTCAATATGACCAAATGCACATAACAGCCTGTGTGAGTGTATATGTACACACTACTTGACGTTCAAATCGACAGGAGCTCTCAAACACAATGGGATTTGAAGGCTTTTCACAGCTGAGTTGTGAAATATTTGGGCCCATCCATCTGTCGCCTGGCAACTATCTCTGATTGGCAGCTGATATATACAGTTGACATCTGCTGTGTCTGTGCTGTGGGTGGAGTTATGAGCCATAAGGAGCTCCATTACACATGCTGAACATTCAGTGAGAGCCAGCGTCACCTCGCTCCTAACACCTCCTCTCTGCTCACTCCTTAGAGAGTATGAACATAACGCATGGATGGTTCTCTCTCTAGCACTAGCAGAAGTGGCTTCCTCAACCACAGAAATCACATTTACTCAATGCCCATTTTTACACTTGTGTGCCAGAAACTTGAAATGGGTCCTTTACTGCTTCATTCAGAAGCACAAAAACAGTCAAAGAGCCCTCAATTTTACAGTCCATTTCTGTACTTGATCTTCCTCTTTGACCTCCCAACACTACACTTTCTTTCCACAGCTTTTTCCAGCCTTTTTTTGCAGTACTATTCAATGCTATTCAACGGGTCTTTGATACATGATATTTAAGTTTAAGACATATTTACCTTCTTAATACTGGTCTTATTTTGCACAATTCATCTGTACATACACACAAAATGTTTCTCTTTGCAATGTTTCATCAATGTAAGAAATTGCTTTACCTCAAAAATGACCTTTTTGGGTGTCGTCATGGATCTCTTAACTTTCTCAACCCCTTCTTTCCAATAACACATGTCAAATGGAGAACACTTTTTACGATCCAGTCAATTCCAGATGGATAAAGTCCCCAATATTGTGTTTCACAAGTCAAATAACAGAAGAAAAATGGGTTGGGAACACCATTTCTTGTTGACTTTTAACTAGCCATTAAGGATTGTATCTACCTTGATCTATAACAAGTTACGGATCCATCTCTGTATTTCTATCGTGACCTGGGGTTTGTTTGGCCTCTAATCACCTTCTGTAATGTGCTAATTAGACTTTTAATGCTCTCTTTTTGCTTGCTCAGTGGATCAAGAGGGCAGACAACCGTCAAGATTACACACTACTCCCTTTAAAGGGAGAAAACTAGAAGAAAGAAAAGATACAGTAAACTACATGGCCAAAATGATGTGCTGGTTGAGCATGTCATTTTAAAACCATGTGCATCCCTTTCTCAGCTTCCACTCTTCTGGGATGTCATTCCACTTGATGTTGGAACATGGCTGTGGGGATTTGCTCCAATTTAGGAACGAGCATCATTGAGGTCATGTACTGATGTTGGCGATTGGACATGGCTTTCCATTCAATGCTCCAGTTCATCCCAAAGGTGTTTAACGGGGTTCAGGTCTAGGATTTGCGCAGGCCAGTCAGACTCAGTAAACAATTTTTTTATGGACATTGTTTTGTGTACAGGGTTATTGTCTTGCTAGAACTGAATAGGGCTCTCTTCGAACTGTTGCCTTAAAGTTGGAAACACACAATTGTTTAGAAGAGAATTGGATGCTTTTTCAATATCGGGCCAAACATTTCTGAGCACGGTGAGTAACGATTTCAGCAGAATTTCCACTTGAACATGGTTCACTATGGTATGATTACAAACCGTTCTGAGGCCGGTTTCTTGATATACTTCACTAACTGTTCTCAAGTAAGAATAGTTCTGGTGGATTGTCTGTAGTGACATAGCAACTCTGAGAGGTCACTTGCCCAGTCAGTCATTTCGAATTCTGAGTTTGCAACACCACCGTTGAAAAAGAAACCTTAAACGTGTTGACGAGCCCAGATTGGAACAGCACGGTTTTGCAGTGGTTACTGTTTGGCCTCATGGTGGAAAAGTGCATATTGTATGAATTTGTGGTAATATTTATTTTCACTTGAATTACTTAAATAGCCAAAGCCGGTAATTAGAAGGGGTTGTCCACATAGTTTTGGCCATGTCGTATATTTCTTCACAATTGCTTTATATTCTGTAATTGCATTCTGCTTGCAATCTCAGTTGAAATACTGCATTTCTATAATTCTGTGAGCACTGTTCCAATGAATCCAAACGTTGTCCATCTCTTGTACGTGTTTTCTGTGTGCGTGCTTCCTCATAGTGAAGAGTATATACATCGAGAATGTATATACAAAACATACTATGCATTTTCCTGTTGTACCACTTCATATATCTGTCCATTTGGCTACAGGCCACTGTCCGTGGTTTGTTGGCGTCATGGTCACCGCATGTAGCCATAATCTAGAGTCACCTTTGGATCACCTTTGTTTGATGAGAAAGTGTGCAAACACATACACTTACAGTCAGATATTCTGTACCAAACACTTCTACATATACAATTTTACTAACCCCAGTACACATAGATGTAAAGCATCTTGTAGCATAGAAGCAGTTCCTTCCTTCATTTTAGCTTGAGCAGTCAAACACACTTATTGCACAGACTGAAACTTTCTCTTTCTTCAGGTATGAATGCTCTGCAGTTGCAGAATCTGGCCACTCTAGCCGCAGCAGCGGCTGCAGCACAGAGCTCGGCCAGCCCGTCCACCGCTAGCGCCCTAACCTCCAGCACAGGGTCACTGGGAGCCCTGGCCAGCCCAGGTAACCAGAGGTCATCCCATCTTTGTCACCGTCATCAATCATCTAAATCTTCGATAGCGGTATCACCACCATAGTGTTGTTGTCCCTTCATTCTTTGTCATCAAGACCGTCATTCTTGCTCTTCATTGTAAATCTTTCAAGTCTTCATGCCATGTGTGTGCTTGTGTACGTAGTTTTCTGCCACCGGTCATTCATCATAGTTCAAGGCATCATGGTCATCATTAGCATGCTTGGGAGTGTGTTGATTTGTGTGGCATTACGCTGGAGTGCCCCTTGGCTTTAAATGTGCTCCACTCATTTTGGAAGAGATGTTCCTGTTGAAAAGTGGAAGCAGGAGGCGTGTACAACTGTGACATGTGGTTCTATGGTTAGATTTGCATCTTTGCATCTCTTCTTGTAACTCAAAATCTTCTTTCAGACTTGCATTATTGGAAATGAGGCAGGCGAACAAGTAGTTATGAATGAAAAGTCTCAATTTTGTTTCTCTTTTCTATTTCTCTTTATTGTTTTATCTAAAAAATCATCATTGTTATAATTTTCATGATTGCAATAATCATCCTTTTCATTGAACACTTTTATCTTGTCTGCTGCTGCAAGACTAATATTAACTGATTCTTCCTGGCAGTCAATGAATCCATCCATCCATCCATCCATCCATCCATCCATCCATCCATCATCCATTTTTCCATCTAGGGAAGGACAATACGAACAAATAAGATGTTACATTAATTTTATATAACTGTAATGGTACATACCACAGTATAGTAATATATGCTGTACATTAAACTAAATAACCATGTGGTGGTGTCTATTTTGTATAAGCCAGGGAATTCAATTTAGCATCCAATAAATGAAAGGTACTTCATATCATTTGATTATTATCTCTTTTTATTTGAAACCTCATAATAACAAACCAAAAACAGCTTCACATATGGTTCACTTATAAACGCTGGATTACCCCTAACAACACCCCTTAATAACAAGTTTGAGACTTGTCCCACTCTTATTTTCACATTATTCCATATTTATTTGTCATTCTTATATTTAAATACCATAAAGCAGCTATGCCTACTGATAGACCTGCAAATATGTCTAGCACAGTATATGATGAAATATATTCTGGTTGAAATATTTCTACCATGGCATAGCATACACTGTCATCTCATATCAATCCATTTTACCCTTTGTGTACCTTCAATGAAGACTTAATATATGTGGTGGAGCTTTAACCATTACTGCATATCACAGTATAATCTGTGATTCTGTACATTATAACAGTGTGCTCTCTCTCTCTCTCTCTCTTTCTTCCATTCTCCATCTATCTCTCCTTTCTGCTCTGTCTGTCTTTCCCCACAGCAGGATCCACGGCTAACTCGACCGCAGGTGCGATGGGTTCCCTGGGTTCTCTGGGCACACTGCAGGGTCTGGCTGGGGCCACCATGGGCCTTAATAACATTAATGCACTAGCAGGTAGCGTCAACAGTGAGTACTACCGTCCATCGGCCTCTCCATCCCAACCCTTACAGCATCACCTCATACCAGCAGCCCACCGCTCAGAGAGATGCCCAAACAGGCTGGACATCACAACTGAGCACAGCAAAATAATATGTTGATAATAAATAGTCAATACAACTTCCTATTGCATTCCTGCAGCAATATGTGCTGTTAATTTTGCTAATGATAATGATATTGATTGTTGTTGTTCTTTTTTAATGAATCAGAACAAATTGGTGAATCAGCCTGAACTGACCACAGGAATCATCAGTTTGAATCATGGACTAAATCAGTCAGATAACTCACTTCATAAATGAATTCAGATGACTCACTTGCTCACGGAAGCGCAGGCTATTATGAAAAATGACTTGAAATTCGCATAGAACCATTACAGTTGACATATACGTAGTTAAAAATACATATCTGCTATAGAGTTTCATAGTACACAAACCAAAGTGAGGGCATCTCTCTGGGCATTTCAGCGAGAGTTTATTGGATGTATGTGCGCAGTGAATTTCAGTATTCTCACACTGAGTATTGCATTTTTTATGTATGAACTGTTAAATGCTTCATTAAATCAAATCAAATACATTCGCTAAGTCAAAACAAATGTAGCCCATCCCTTGTAGTCATGCGTGTGTGTATGCACCAATCAGCCACATCTCCACACATTCGAACATGCTAACACTGCTAGCCATTGCTCTGTGGGTGTTTCTATAGAAGTGCACTTTTTTTGTCGCATTTGTCTGTGTACTGTATGAATGTTGTGTACGTATGTGTTTTATCTATGGTAAATGAGGATTGATTCAGTTAGGACAGGGCCTATCCACGTCCATTTTAAATAACGGCAGTTTATTATGCCAGAGTTGTACGAATGTTATTAAAATATACCGAATGGGAGTTGTAGAGTGTAATTAATATGAATAGGCCAGCTAAAGATCATGCAGGTCTGTGCATGTTTATATGTCAGTGTGCCAGCACATGGGCAAAATCTCTATCTTCCCTAGTGACCTTTCAGCCAGGTTTCTAGTTTTATAAATCAAGCTCTCTCCAACAGGATATCTAAATTTAAATTCATTCAAATCTCTCTCTCTCTCTCTCTCTCTCTCTCTCACACACACACACACACACACACACACACACACACACACTCCCTGTGCTCATTTAAGAGGCTGTATAGTGTAATTGAATATAAAAGGTCAGTATTGTAATTATTGCTGGATAAATGAGGGAGCCGGCCGTTCAAGCACTTCGCTCATCATTTATTGTTTCCAGGCCATCAAGCCAAAAGGCTAGTCAGTAAATACTCATTAATCAGACACAAAAACACACACACACACACACACACACACACACACACACACACACACACACACACACAAACACTTTCACCGAAGCACCATTTTACATGTTATTCTATTGTGAAATGTCAGAATGCACTTTTTCAAGTTGTGTTATCAGTGTTGCCTAAAGGGGCACTAAAAAGGGCGCCTATTATGGCATTTTTCCACTGCACGTTACGGTTCGACTCGACTCGCTTTACTTTTCTGAGCTTGCATTTCCACTGCAGTTTAGTGCCGCATCAACGTGGGTGGGATTATAGGCTGATCATCATAGTTGCGCCGCCTCTACTGCCGTGACATCATCTTAAACATGACACAAACACCAAACCAATAACAACCGCTAGCTGTTAGCTACTAACTCATTGTGCGCCATAAAGCAGTTGTTGCATGGTGATTTTACACAAGTGTATCAGTTAAATTGGCCTGGTTGTTTCAGAAGCAAGCTTGCAGTAGATGGGCAACTAAATAAAGTGAAGCTTTCAAGCAGAGTATTGAGTTAACGTAACAAAACATACCATCCTCCATCGTGGACTCCAACAATGCTGTGGCAGAGTCCAGGGCACTCTCCCTCCTATTGCTTGCCAGCCTATTGCCATAGATAGCGTCCATTTGGTCGAACCACTTTCTTCTGTATGCACCACTCCATCTGTTATGGTCCCTGATGGTTCTGTAGTCACTTTTAAGGTTTTTTTAACTTTTCCCTACACTGTTGGTAGGTCCATTGGTAGCCGTGTACGGACAACAGCTGAGACACTTCCTGAGAGACTTTTTCGTTTTGTGTCGTTTATTCGTCGCTAACGAGAGGAACGTCTACATCTCGTTTATTGACCACGGCATGGTTTTACGCACAGCCATTTCTTTTTACAATTCGAAATTTGTGTGAACTAATGATACTGCTATCACTGTAGTTAACTTTGATACTAGCAGGTTGATGTCCCGTGTCGAATATCCAGTGACGCTGGTAGTGACGATTCTCTCTGACCAATCAGTGATCTGCAGAGTTTTAACGTCACATTTAGAATCGGCTTGGCTCGCTTGGAACCTCAACCCGAGGTGATACTAAAAAAAGTACCTGGTACCAGGTACTATCCACTTTGGAAAACCCCCAAAAAGCGAGCAGAGCCGAGTCGAGCTGTACCGTACAGTGGAAAGGTCCCATTAGAGTAACTGTCTTCTTCTGTTTCGTAGTTCCAAAGTGTTAAAGAAGTCAACACGGTCATTGACCGCAAGATTTGGAAAATTGCAGTCAGGGGTTTTGCCTTCAAATGGTTTAAGGATACATTTGCATTTTATTAATACTTTAACGTTTTTCCTGAAACTCCTTTCATTCAAAAATAAAACTTGACCACTGATACCATATAATGAGAACATTAGAATTTGAGTTCTGCTGAGTTTTTGAGGTCAAGAAGGTGATTGGTCTAATGTTTCTGTCTGTCTGAAGGTCGCTGTGGTGATCGTCTCATGCTGCTGTTGTGACATTAGTGTGCATGTGTAGGCCGCGCTCCTCATTTGCATACACCGTTCAGTATATCATGTATATTATATATCTTGTGTTTGTGTGTGTATGTGTGCGAGTGGGTGGCGTTTATGACGTCTTGTCCTGTTGTATGTCCCCTAGTGATGTCGTAATAGGTTTTGTTTGTTGTTCATGGTTCAGATGTTTTTGTTGACGAGTGTTTCGTTTAGCGCTCTATTTTTTTACGTTTGTTTGATTTTGTGTGTGTGTGTGTGTGTGTGTGTGTGTGTGTGTGTGTATTTGTATGTGTGTTGTACTGTGTTGTAGAAACACACCCTGAGTCCAAACGCTAATGAGTAAGAGCACTTCTTTTTTCTTTATTGTTGGGTTTTATGTAAAGTTGCTCACATGCTCTCAGGTATGGCAGCTCTGAACGGCGGGCTGGGCAGCACGGGCCTGAGTAACGGGTCGGTCGGGCCCATGGACGCTCTCACACAGGCCTACTCAGGGATCCAACAGTACGCAGCCGCCGCACTGCCCACCCTCTACAGCCAATCCCTACTGCAGCAACAGAGCGCTGCGGGCAGCCAGAAAGAGGGTATGGACAAAACAACCACTATGGGGCGAACGTTCAGGACACATTGCTTGCTTGTTTTAATTGTTGGTTTGCGTATACTTGCCAAACGCGTCTTGTTTTTCATTTTCTCACACCGTGAGTGTTGCATTTTTAAGATTGTGTCAAGTACACAGTAGTTTAACTTTGTTATGTAGCGCAGCACATTATTCAAGAGATGGACCAATCAGAAGAGGCTAGGGGCAGATCATTTAATTTGTATTGATTATGTACAGTAGCACTCATTACATTTACCTGCTACAATGTCATGTAGCTTGTATCACCGGGGAATCCTAAATGTACAAAATATTGTATATTGAATTAAATATTGAAATATAGCCTACTTTATGGATCCCAACAGAGAAAAATGCGTCCCAACCCCTGCATTCTGTCCCAATCAATTGCGCTTTAGCTGTTTTTGAATGCAAGAATGGCAAAACTTAAACCACAAACGTTAAATGTTCATGGAAATTGACAACATGAAAAGTTTTTTGGGGGTATTTGAGAATTGGTATCATATTTTAATGCAAGAATATAGTTTTTTAGTTGTCTGCTAAATTTGTACACGCTTTATGTGTGTGTGGTGCAGGACCTGAAGGGGCCAACCTGTTTATCTACCACCTGCCACAGGAGTTTGGGGACCAGGACATCCTACAGATGTTCATGCCTTTTGGAAACGTAGTGTCTGCCAAAGTCTTTATCGACAAACAGACCAATCTGAGCAAGTGCTTTGGTATGAAATGACACAAATGATACATGCACAGGCACTCAAAAGAAAGACAAAACCAATAGAACAATAGTCCTCAGTGTAGACGTCACATTTGTTACTGCTAATATAAAATGAGTATAAGCAATTTCTGCTTAGTTAAAAATGTTATACATTATTTTATATACAAAATCACATAGAAATGCACATATTAATTATATTACAACCGCCACAAAAAATATATTAATAATAATAATAATAAAAATAAATAAATAAAAATAAGCATAGAGCTATGAAAAAAAAATATATAAAATGTGATATGTATTTTTATATATGCAGTCTGCTCTATTCATTTAAAGGTCTTTTTATTTTATATTAAAAGCTATTATGATGTCATCTTACTATATCCTGAGACCAAGCAAAATAAATTTTACAGTTTTACTTCTTTTAATGTTAATATAGTGTTAGGTGCATAAAATACATATGATAAATGTATATATATATATATATATATATATATATATATATATATATATATATATATATATATATATATATATATATATATACCACTATTTACCACTGTGGCATGTAGCATATGGGCTACTGAAAAGCGTATATAACTTATATAGCAAATGTCCTATACAAATACTGAATTGCTGGGTCTCAGGAGGATAATGACCTTTAAAACCTGATGTATCAAATATGATACCAAAAAAATTAATAAATAAAAAAATACCACATACTCAAGAAGATTTAAATTTTATTTATTTTTTTAAGATTTTGTATTATTATATGACTATTATTTCATATATAAGGCTTTATAGGGTGAAAATGACATTTGAAAAAAAAACTAAAAACTGTTCGATCCCAATTAATGTGAACGGCGAAAATTGGCTGAATAGTTTCGTTACGTGAAAATGTCTTGTGACTGTTTTATACCCTTTTTATCTTTTTTGTATTATTATATAACTATTATTTCATATATAAGGCTTTATAGGGTGAAAATGACATTTGAAAAAAAAAAAAAAACTCTTCGATCCCAATTAATGTGAACAGCGAAAATTGGCTGAATAGTTTCGTTACGTGAAAATGTCTTGTGACTGTTTTGTACCCTTTTTATCTTTATTCACACTGAGGTTTGGAATATAAACAGGACGTTGTTTGCGGCACATTACTGTCTCGTCTTCTTATCTCTTTGTATATGTCTTCCATGACAGGTTTCGTCAGTTATGACAATCCTGTGTCAGCGCAGGCCGCCATCCAGGCGATGAACGGTTTTCAGATCGGCATGAAGCGCCTCAAAGTCCAGCTCAAGCGCTCAAAGAACGACAGCAAACCATACTGATCTTAGCACTAGGGCATCTCTCATTTTACACTGCTAGGGTAAGTCCCCACTGCTGCCACGGTTACCAAACTGGGACTCCGGGGGGAGGGGGGAGCACGAGGGGGGAGTTTCACCCTTTGACCACCAGAGGGAGCCACTCTCCCTTAACCTTCTTTCAGCTTTTTTATTAACAACAGTATTATTATTATTATTTTGTCTCTTTTTACTTCCACATGAACACTTCCATTTCTGCCATTATTTTGTATGCGATGGATGAACAGCTATTAATGGTCAATTTATTTCTTTTTGTTGGAGTCATGTGTTAAAAAGTTTTTTTTTTTGTTAGTTTTTTTTTTGTTTTTTTGAAGTAAATATTTATACAATGGCTATTTCATTCTATGGTGATGACAACAGCAGAAAGGAAAGATGTTTATTATTTGTTTCTCTTTGTGAACCTGAGGCTTGTAAGGACAAGTAGGGAAGGTTCCGATATGATTAAAGCACCAATATGCACATTAACCTTTGCCCTTTGACCTCTGGTGTCGGATCAGGGCTTTGCTGCTCCTTCGAAACCTTGGCCCACCTGCACTAGAGAGGAAAGGGTTAAAACCCGCTGTGGCCTCTCTGTAGTCAACGGCAACATCTGCCTAAACAGCTTCCTCAACAAATACTTGCCGTCAAATGTTCAGTGATTTTATTTTATTTTATTTTTTTATTCATTTTCTGTCAGTAAAGGGTTTTTGA
Organism: Xyrauchen texanus; assembly: GCF_025860055.1. NCBI lineage: Eukaryota > Metazoa > Chordata > Actinopteri > Cypriniformes > Catostomidae > Xyrauchen > Xyrauchen texanus. Next base: position 20,112,939 of record NC_068322.1, on the reverse strand, counting down.
TTTGTTGTTGTTATTCTTTTTTGTTTGTTTGTTTGTTTTTAAAGAGAATTTTTTTTTTCCGTTTTCTTTTTTTTCGCGTCGGATGATCGTGGTCTTTGTCCAACAGAATTTGTGTAGAGCATTAAAAAAAGAGTTTGATCTGTCGATGGTTAAAATGAATAAAGCACTCTAGGTTCTATGTGGCGGGATGGGGAGTTTATCGAAAGAAAACAAATTACATTACAGAAAGCCACAGGCCTGTAAATTTTATTTGTAAAAAAATGCAGTTCTATTTTTATACGAAATTTCTACTGCCTCTGAAGTAAAGGACTTTATTTATTATCTTTTAAGTTATTGGGTTTGGAAAAGTCGTGCTCTCTCTCTCCAGAGCCTCGTCCGGTAGTCTTCGTAAACCGCACAACCTGTTGTGTGACGAGAACACAGAATCACCTACAAAGCCCCTCTCTCTCTCTCTCTCTCTCTCTCTCTCTCTCTCTCTCTCTCTCTCTCACCTTCCCTCTCTCCATTTTCCACAGTTCCTTCCATCACGTCCCCGTCATTTCTCTGTCCCGACTCTCTCTTTCTTTCGTCATGAGTAGTGGCACTTCATAAGTGAAATTTCTCTTCCGTTTCATTTTGTTTCATACTGTTTGATTTTCGTTCGTACGCTCCAAAAAAAGGAATAGTTTCTCCCAAATGGCGATCCATCGGCGGTCTCGGTTCGTAGACCGATCCGGAATGGATTCTTTTGGGTGTGTGTGTGTTTTTGGGAGATTGTTAGTGTGTGTTTGTACTTTGTGTGTTTTAGCGAGAGCCACATTTACGTGTCCATGTTTGCAATCTATTTGAATTATGTGTATTTTACAAACAAAAAAAAAAAAAAAAACATTGTTAAAAATGCTAATGTGAAATGGATGTTGATGAACCGCTGGTTAATAGCACTGCTGCTGTTGTTGTTTCTGTTTGTTTGTTTTGTTTGTTTGCTTGTTGTTCTCATGGTTTAATGATGTTAGTTGTGTGCTGGAGCTGTTTGTGTAACTCTCCTCTCCCGTTTTCTTCCCTAGAACTCATCTCCATGACTATATGCTCATCGTTTGCCTAGCATGTCTACGTGGTGTACAAAAAAGCGTCTCATCGTCCCGTCATTGTTTCTGATGTCTTTCTGAGTTCTCCTGATCATAACATGGTGTCCTTCTACTGATCTCTGAACTTAGCCTGATCTTTTTGGAAGTTTTTAGCATGTGACCTCATTTTGAGCTTTTTACCTGTTTTTTTGTTTTTGTTTGTTTTTTTGTTGGATTAATTAGTGAGGGAGGGAGGAAAGACAAAATAATAATAATAATAATAATAATAATAATAATAATAATAATGATGTGAAACCGCTGCATTCACACTCTAGAGACAGAGTATATTTACTAACATAACAAGAGCATCATTTTAAGAAAAAATTATAATAAAAAAAAAAAAGTACAAAATAAAATAATCCTGTGGCAAAACAATTAAGAATATTTGCATTTTTTTTACTTGTCAGATTATGTTCTTTTCTCTCTCTCTCTCTCTCTCTCTCTCTCTCTCTCTCTCTCTCTCTCTTTCTCTTTATGTTCTTTTCTTTTTCATTCATTTAAAGTAAACTTGAAAGTTCAATACAGGGATTGGCGTTGGGACTTACTGTCGGCAACACTCATAAATGGAGGCCGTCTGTAAAAACCTACGCCGGTTTCTTAACGAAATAGACTACTTCCACGCAGTTGTAATATATATGTATATATATATATATATATATATATATATATACATATATATACATATATATAAATTGACTGATCGATATTAGAATATCTCAGCGCTTGCTCGTGGTTTTTACATTTTTCAGGCAGTGTAAAGTTTTTTGATAAGGCCATTTTAAGTGGCTTGATTTCTCATTAAAGTCTATATAAAACCACTTTTTTCTAGAGTAGTAAAGGTATTAAAAACAAAAAAAGAAGAAGAAAAACACAAGATTGCCCTGTTTGGGGGAAATGCTACCTACATGTCACACCTTTTGCTGAACTGACTTACAGTTAGACAATCCGTGGTTTAAATGCACATGAAATGACCTATATTTTATACTGTTTAAATGTATAGAGGAAAAAAAACTGAGTTCGTGTAACCCGCTGTCCCGTCGGTGCTTTTCGTGGATAAAGTCGTGGTTTCATCAAGTCTAACAGTCTTATTTGTCTCATGTTTTTAAAGAGAAGACTAAAAATCAATTTACTTGAACAATAGACAAAAGCCTTTCATAAGAACAATTACTACTACGTTTTTGTTTTTGTTCGTTTCGTTACTTCTTTTCTTTTCTTTTTTAACTTTTTTTGATAGGAATCCCTCTTTGCTAAATTTCTTGTTGGGTAATTAGCTATATACAAATTCTTCAAGTTACAGTGTCGGCTTGTGAAGCATCTGTGTCATTATATTATTTCATTTCTATTGTGGGAAACAATATTTAGATGTGTTATGTTGTTCAGCAAAATGTGATCTTTTCTTTTTCTTATAAAGAAAAACGAGTGGAATTTAGTGCCAAATTCTGACGGTACATCCTGCCTACAGCTTCAGTGTTTTACTTGTGAAATTATTTGATAACATGGGTATTTTATTACGTAAGTGTTTTGTATGGAACCCTCATATTTAAAGATATAGATTTAAAAAAAGGTTGTTAACTTGCTCTTCTGTGGTCTTGTTGCCTGAAACTGTTCATGTTTTTTGCTTTTCCTTCTTATTTTCCCCTTATTTGTAAAGATGTAAAAAGTGCCCATGTGTCATTATCTCTTTTACAAGCACATACACACACACACACACATTCACAAGTAAGCACATAAACACACACATGCATGCATACACACACCTGTGCTAAAGGCTGACCTCACAACCCTCTTTTATTTGATGGTGTGTGTATGTGAGCCCCTGAGAATGAGTCTCAGCAGTTCTCCTAATACACACATACAGTTCTCCTTACACATGCACATACACATACATTAAGGGTCACCGTACACCAATGAAGGCCTAGATTACGTTACAGTCAGTTACGTTTCATTAATTCCCTTCTAGTTTTGTACTTAAGAGCCCATTTAGACCGCACACAATCTTCTTTGTCTGTAAAAAAAAACCCTTGTGTGCGATTGGACTAAATATTTATGAATTGTGAGTCAGGCCTTTTTTGCACACATTATGGTGGGTGAATGAAGTTTCATTAAACAACAGCTGTTTGTCTGGCTTTTTGTTTCTTTTATCAGGATGCTTTTACTTTCGTAGTACAACTAAAACGGAGTCCTGATGCCAAAGTAGTTCATCGTGATCCACAGTATTTGATAGCGCCTGTAGCACTTTGCTGAAAATGTTTACACATGGTTTAATGGCCCATATACAGTATAAATATTGTTTACAAACGTAGTTTACGGGCAGCCCCATCAAAATCGTTTACTTCACTCGATAGCACTATTTTATACCCGAGCTCTGCCGTTGCCTTAACGCGTCGATCAGTATTAGTGGCCTGGAGTATTTTGCAGCACATATAAAACATGTGCCAAGGGTTTGTGTGTGAATGTGAACATGTTAAGATGTGTTTCTGTGCTGTGATTGGTTGTTCGTTCTCTTTCCATCCACGTTAATCTTTCGCCAAATCTGAAGCGGCCAAACTTTCCGCCAGTTAACAAAATAATAAACAACCACATTAATGAAACACGAGCAGTACAGATTTCTGTGTAAATGGTTCGTAAAAATGGTGATATTTTACGTAAGAATGGTATAACAGGGTTCTTAAGATGGGCAAGGAGGAGGCGGGAACCAGCTGAACAGTCAACGTAAAACTATAATTAGAAACTGAACTCAAACATAGCAGAAACTGGAAACAAACAGACGCACATACAGCTTTGTGCGTCCCTCTCTCTCTCGAACTGGCATCTCCTGCTCCCCTTATCTCTCTCCCACTGATTAGTCAACTCATCGCCAGGCGTGCGTTATCACGGCCCGGCCACACCCCCCTTCCCCTCCATTTTACATTATTATGAGCCGTTTCTTCGCAAAATTGTCATTTTGACACATTGATTGCAACGATATATGTAAGAATAGTTTATGAATACTTTTGCAGTTTTATAAGCTGTTTACACCAAAAATTGTGGTTCTGTTACTTTCATCGCTACGTTCTATGTAAGAATGGTTTTACAAATAATTGTATGTGTATGTATGTTTATATATATATACATATTTATGTGTCAAATTGTCACTTCGTCACATCCAATTCAACAATGTATGTATGAATGGTTATTATCAATAATGTATGCAGAAATTAAACAAAGGGCCTCATTCATGAAACATGAGCAGAACGAATTTTAGCATAAATTGTTTGTAAAACAATTCATGCATCAATTGTCACAACATGACGACCAATTTTGTTCACATTCAATGTAACACTGTCTGCAATTGTCGCATCAAAATATGCATCTGCAGCCATTAACATAAGAATGGTTTATGAACAATTTAATATTGTCAACCAATTATTCGCAAGACGACCAATTAGCTTGACGGCCAGTGGTTGCTCAGCGGTTAAGGCTCTGGATATACTGACCGAAAGGTCGGGGGTTCAAGCCCCAGCACTGCCAAGATACCACTGTTGGGCCCTAGAGCAAGGCCCTTGACCCTATCTGCTCCAGGGGTGCTGTTTCATGGTTGACCCTACGCTCTGACCCCAGCTAAGTTGGGATATGCGAAAACAACTGCATTTCATTGGCTATGTACCGGTACTCTGCACAATGACAATAAAGTTGAATCTTAACCTTATACAAACAAGCTGTTTACATAGAAATGTGTTGCTTTGTTACATTCAACGCAACAATCTACGAAAGAATGGTTTTATGAATAATTTTGCGGTTGTACCACCGATTTTGTTTTAAAAACCAATTACACATACAATTGTTGCATTGGCGTATTCAACGATTTTGACCATTTCCATAAGAATAGTGTTACAAACGGAAATATGCTTTCCGATATTCTTCACAATCCCTTAATCCATCCAGTTTGTATTGGGAAGTTGGAGTCAGTCAGTATACGATTTACTGCTTCCATTGCCAAATCTTATAACTATTAGCACAAACACAAAAGCACACACGCAGTAGCACAGCGTTAACACGCAGTATTACAACTGATGACTCCTTACAATTACCAGGTACAACAGTCGACAGTAATGTTGTTTACACCTTTTGTTCATAAGAGTTCCTAGTGGCATGAAAAGAATTACGAGATGTATTTTTGACCTTTTTAGATTCATTTGACGATGTAATATCACTCAGTATAGCTTTTTATCTCAGCTCAGTTTAGTATTACGGCGTCTGGTATATCGCTAGTTAGAAGTCGGTAGTTTCCAACTTGGTGTATTCTTTTGTTTGTCACACTTGATCACAATCAACTACACTAACTTCAGACAAACAGGGTAAGCTACATGGCCAGCAATTTTACACATAAAACACACATTTTTTTGATGTTTAATAAAGCACAACCTCACATGTGTCTTTGCAGGAGTCCTTGCTGAGGCTCTCAACTCAGGGGTTTAACACACGCATCTGAAATCTGTTTGTTGTTAATTTTGTTTCTTTCTATCTCTTAAGTGCTATTTAACAATTGTATTTTAAAGAAGAAAAAATAAGATGTGTAGTTTCTTTGCATTTTGGCTTATTATGTCAAGTTTTTTGGAAAAATGTATGTGTTTTATCTAACGTGCCGTAACAAAAGCTTGTTGTCTGTAGATTAATATCATTTCGTTTGATTCTAAGAAGATTTCAATAGTTTTAAGTATTGTCTTGAGAAAAGCCAAAGTCAATGCATTTCAGTGGACTATGTAAGCGTGATACATGTTTGTTTGACAACACTTTGAAAATCTGTCATTGGATGGGAATTTAAAAAGTACAAAAAAGCAGGCTTTCCTATTTCTATCACTGATTGTACTTATGCCTTTTGTACCAGTGGAACTTTTTATACTGGCAATTAAAGGAGGAAAAAAAAAACTACGACAGGCTGCGTGGCCCCAGCCAGGGGCCTGCAGCGACTGGTTCCCGAGTTTGATTTCTAGTTGGCGTCCAGAACGTTGGGTTTTGATATATAAAGATTTTTTAGGAGAAAACTTTGGCTTGGTATCTTTAGCCTCTTCTTCTTTACTCTTCTTCTTCACATCAGTATTTGCTTTTCTTTACATTCGCTTTCTCGGAAAGAGGGTTGGGGAGTTTTCCTTTTGGCTTATAAATACGTAATGCGGTTTGTCTTTACCAAGAGTCTTTACAACAGCGGTAAGTTTCATTTAGTTGAGTATTGTGCAGTCATCATAAGACGATTAGACGATTTAGAAGTATTTAGTCACCTTCAGTGGATAAATGTATTAGTTTGACAACAAGATAAAAGTAATTTGAGGACTTTTCTTTTAGCTGTTTAGATTTTTCTGGTTTCTCTGTCTTTGCTGTTAACCTAACTGTGTAGCTGGATCAGTCAGACTTATTTTTGTAAATGTATGTTCTTGTGTGATGCAGTTTTTTGCCTCTGTCTCCGATATTAAACCATTTTTCCTAATACTCGTCTCTCTCTCTGTGGCGTGGTGTTCCAGTACCTGTCCGATGTTGTACGAATGTTCATGCAACCCTCTGGTGTTTCACATCTCTTTTCTATCTTCCTCTCCTGTGCTCACTTTTATCTGTACTGTTTGTTTCCTTTCTCTGATTCGGTATGTGCTTTGGTTTTCCTTTTATATACGTTAGTACGATTTAATTTCATTCAGTCCTCCCTCAGAGTCCCATCACCAAACATGGTAAATATACATAAAGATTTGTATATGTATATTTCTGTGCAGCCCAACTTGCTGTAACAGTAGATGGACAGCCGTTTCATGCTCTAATTTTAAAACACCCCTCTGTGAGGCCCCCCGACTTTTGTGACATAACGTCCAACCTTAAAACCAAGAACGTGGAAATATGAAACATTTCACACGAAATTGAAATTGACCCATTTCTCAATTATTCCAGTAGGCGGATTCAAATTTTGAGCGTTAGAACTCAACAATATTGGGGCTAAGGAAATATTGGTAGCATAAAAACGAAGATTCTTACTGTAATGAGGTCGTACTGTTCTGTACTGTACCGCTGAACTGGGCATGGCCCCCGTATGTCCCTCTGTCTGTGTCCACTATGTGCTGTCCATGTGTCCACTGCATCCCTACAGAGATACCAGAGAGTCCCAAAACAATTTACTACCATTATTCAGATATTTTAAGTGATACAGTGTGTTCCAGAACTTAAACAATGCTAGTTAGAGCAGGTGACGAATTAAATGTTTATTTTGTTTTGTGACTGAACAGTTCAAAATCATTTTAAAGGGTTGGTTTTACCAAAGATGAAAATACGTTTTTCACTTACATTTGTGTATATTGAAATGTGTATGATTTTCTTTCCCCAGTACAACGCAAAAGGAGATATTTTGGACACTTCTCTAGGAATGCACCGATACCATTTTTCTCTCCCGATTCTGATATCGAAACTCTCAGTATCAGCTGATCAGATTAGAATATCTTGACCTCATTGTGTGGAACTAAATGGGGGTACTCTTTTCTAACTACATTATTTCAATATAAATGTATAGCCTATTCAGAACAACTTTATTGCTAACTGGTCTACTGGAAAAGAGAAAGAGAAAGTCATCAGAAGAAAAGAAGTGAGTTTTCTTAGCACATTTTTTTCCCAACATGTATCGAACTTTAAAGATATCGGTCCACTTTTCAATCAGTTATTTTTTGGAACACAGTCAACTTAAATATTGTTGTAATTTGTAAACAAATATTATTATTATTAACTTTTAGAATTTTAAAATGCAACTGTAACTTTAAAAACCCTCTGGCTTTTATTTTGACGGTCCGAACACTCCAGGAGGTTATATGTATGCTCACAATAGTTTGATTCGCTTGTTATTCCAAACGGTCCTCTGGTTCCGTTCTCTTTGCATGTTATGAGCGAACCAAACTATTGAGCATCTACATCTGAGATGTAGTTAATGTACAGTGCTCACATTTGGCACCACTTTTAGGGCTGAAAATGTGTACGTGTCAACAGAGCAGCGGCATTCACTGAAACGCGTTGCACATAAATATACTTAATAAATGCAACCATTTGCATTCCACAAAGCTATAGCATGTCCTTAAGAGACTTTAAATAAAATGCAAAAGTCATGTGGACTACTGTAATTATGCTTTTATGGTTCTTATATGTCGTTTTTGGAGCTTGGCAGTAATGACGATGACAGTACACAAAGTACTGGATTTGGATTGGGCTCGTTGAACTGTTTAAAAGCATCAGTATCGGAGCAACAGGTATTCAATCGGTGCATCCCTACACTTTCCATACAATATGAGTGGATGGAGAACAGCTCCTGTTATGCACCGTAAAGGACATAAAAGTACATAATAATAACACTATATAACACAACTTTTGTTCCTGGGTAGTAAGTGTTATTTCCTAATTGCTTATGCCTCAAAAGTATAGAAAATGCCTATTATTCCCCACAAACTTTGCTTTTGTGACCAGGACAGTGATATTTTAAAATGTACCTATTTTCAATGAGAAAAAGGGCGAATTTGTGTCTTTTCGTTAACATAAACTCAGAATAAAACAACATATGAATCCAAATGAACACATATTTATATTAAAGGAATACAAAAATAACTACAATGATTTAGAAGTGATTTATGATTATACTGTAAATCACTTTCATGAATCAGCCCCCAAATGTACTCTTCATACTTCTTCAAGTCATCCAGCAAGGTCTTGATGCTGTTGTAATCCTCTTTGAGGTGCACCGAGTGATCCAGGGGAAGAGACGGGTACTTGTTACCATTATATGGAGCAGCACGGCTTTGAGGTTCCTGGATGAGCTGTCAATGAAGAGGCGCCACTCATTCTGGTTAAAGGCGATTCAGTTGCCTCGAACAGACTGGTCACATTGTGGCAAAGCAGAGCCCATCTTGATTGGTGAAGAAGCTAGAAAAAGGTTGGTGATGCTTCCTCTGATCTGCGACTTGCACACTTTCATCCAACAAATTCCACTGCTTGAGTCTAGACGTCAAAAGCTCGGCATTGGACTTGTAGAATGGTACCATAAACATCCAGTGAGGGGCAGCTCTGCAAATGGAAATGCCTTGATGAGAGAGGTCAACAGAGAATGGCCAGACTGGTTTGAACTGACAAAGTCTATGGTAACTCAGATAACTGCTCTGTACAATTGTGATGAGAAGAATAGAATCTCGCAATGCACAACACATTGAACCTTGAGGCGGATGGGCTACAGGGCTCTCAGGAGGAGTGGGTACTGGGAGCTCATGGCAGTGTGGCACCGGGGAAATGAATGAAGGAAGGTCCGAATACGTGATAGCAGGTGCATTCTTCCCAGTCCGGCTTTTGGAAGGGTCCACCATGCAGAAGTAGCAGTTTCTTGAGTGGTCAGTGGGTTTCTGGAAATTTCTTGGGATAGCGAACTTCATGGTTCTCTTTTCCCCTCTGTACCATCCTATAAAAATACATTTATTTCACTCATGACTAATGTGTAAGAGATTCTCACAAAATGTTTCATAAATTATATATTTTTTCAATAACATTGAAAATTGAAAATATTTTAAGATTATAATTCTTTTACAATTTAAAAAATTAACACATTTTATAACAAAAATCCTAACAACAATTGTCCATCTTACCTTCCAGAGTTTTTTTGCAGTGCTCGCAGGTGAAATGAGGTGCCCAGGGTTTGTCTTTATGCCCAACAGACATGCCAAAATAGGCCTTGCAGGCCTCACACATCTTAGCACATGCTTCCATGGAGTACTTTTTCGCTCTTGTCTTGATAAATTGGCCGCAGATATGGCAAAATGCGTCTGCCAGATGCTTGCAGCCTCTTGATGCCATCTCAGAAAAATGCAGATATGTATCCACTTAGACAGCTGAAACTAATTGAACTGGTGGACTTAAGGCCCTTGTATTTATACTACTATTTATATTACTGGGAAGTTCTAGAAAGTTCTAGAAGTTACTCCAAGTTTACTCTGAACTGAATCTATCTGGAATGTTCTGGAAAATAGGTACATTTCAAAATATCACTGTCCTGGTTTGCAAAAAGCAAAGATTGTGGGGAATAATAGCCATTTTCTATACCATTGAGGCAGAAGCATTTAGGAAATAACACTTGCTACCTGGGAACCATTAAATCAATAAAAATAATCATTTGTTACACAGTGTAATAATAAATAAAACATAAAAGTAGATCATACAGCCTTAGTGGTATATTCAAAATCTTTTATAGCTGTACGATACATTTATTTGAGGAAGATGATGATTTTAAGATTAAATTTCATTTTGGGGTCAACTTTTCCTTAAATTCTGCAGATACCACCAACAAAAGAACTGCAACTCTGTGGAGATAAAACCAGTTAAACTAAAACTAAACACATACATAAAATAGCAATATAATATCACAGCTCTTGGGTTGAACAAATAAAGGTGTTCCAGTGTCAACAGCAATATTTTACAAAAATGGTACCACAAAAGCACACATAGAACCAGAGGTAAAAAGCAGTGGAATGTGTCACAATAGTTGTCCTATAAGGAAAAAAAAAAAAAGTTCCTTATTTTTGCAATTCCAGCAGTCAATACAAATTACAATGGAAATCACTTGGTAAACTGAACTTGTGCCTAAATAAGACATCATTTCTTTTTTGAAACTCAAAGACGACACTTCTGCTGCTCTGAAGACTTTCACATTGGACAGGTACAAAAGAGTTTGTTAAAACTATTGGAAGAGCATTATAATGGAGGATAAACCTTGGCTGCAGGTAAAAACCTTGGCTGAGGATAAACATATGGCTGCAGGTAAGATTCAACCAACCAGGGTGATGTATCTTGTCATTTCTCATTTATAATTACACTGGTCTTTGATCTTGAATGCACAATCAATAAAGATTTGGAGTTATCTGCACATGTATTTCAATTGGGTGAATCCAATTGTCTTTATAAAGTTGTCTTTGGAAGTTGTCTTTACCAAACTTTGGGGACATAGTAATATTGTGTGTGTTTTCGAAATTAAACAAGTTATTTCATAATTACAGAGTACATTATTAACCCTAAATCGGTCATTTTTGTTTTGGTAATAAAATGGTTTCCCCTTATCTGAGTTGTACAAGGCTTGGGGAGTTTTTACAATTGCCATCTGAACACACACACACACACAAAATTTGGAATCAATTCGACGAATCTAAGAGGTTGTTAGAAAAAAAGAAAGAAAAGTGCAACACTCTTCATGTTAGGGGCAAAGTTGACCAGCCAAAGGAAATGAATGGGTGAGACTATAACACAGAACAATTTATTTTTGTTTAAAAATATCATCAATAACTCAATGCAGAACACACACACACACACACACACACACACACACACACACACACACACACACACACACACGCACACATTAGACACCAAGGCTAGTTTGACCATTCTAGTGGGGACATCCCGTAAACTTCCATAGATTACATAAAGACTCTCCCTTCCATGAAGGCATGAAATCCAAGGAGCTCTAAAATACGGGTCAAACATCTCATTCAAAACACAAGAGCCAATGTCATTTGACATTGCTGATGTCAGGCTTGTCTTGATTCGGTCCAAACAAGCGTAGACAAACCTGTCCACGCATACAAACATACCACACAAGTCTGAGTCTGCCCCTTGTGTGGCTAAGTTTATGCTACAATTTTGATGTTTGAAATACTGTAAATGACAGGTACCAAAAAATAGCACAATCAGATTTGACTGTGGCAGCTTGATGTGCTTTGACAATATTGGAGTATCATTGCAAAATCTGACATTTCAACACAAGTGTTTAAAAACATGCTACAATTTCACAAATAATAGACTTTCACAATATCTAAATGATACTGTATTTACTCACTGACCACTATATTAGGTACACCTGTACACCTACTTATTCATGCGATTATCCAATCAGCCAATCGTGTGGCAGCAGTGCAGTGTACAAAATCATGCAGATACGGGTCATGAGCTTCAGTTAATGTTCACATCAACCATCAGAATGGGAAATAAATGTGATCTCAATGATTTGGATCATGTCATGATTGTTGGTGCGAGATGGGCTGGTTTGAGTATTTCTGTTACTGCTGATCTCCTGGGATTTTCACACACAACAGTCACTAGAATTTATTTAGAATGGTGCCAAAAACATCCAGTGAGTAGCAGCTCTGCAAATGGAAATGCCTTGTTGATGAGAGAGGTCAACAAAGAATGGCCAGACTGGTTTGAACTGACAAAGTCTACAGTAACTCAGATAACAGCTCTGTACAATTGTGGTGAGAAGAATAGAATCTCACAATGCACAACACATTGAACCTTGAGGCGAATGGGCTACAAAAGCAAAAGATGTCGGGTTCCATTAATGTCACCTGAGAACAGAAAGCTGAGGCTCAAAACGAACACAAATCAAGGGTTGATTTAGAGAGGACTGAATGTCAGATGTTAAATAGAGTTACAAGTACAAATGCAGCAGGTGACAGAATTGAATAATTCAAAGTAATGAGTATGAACAAGAGTTTTTTTAAAGGTGAGAATTATTTTTGCTACCTCTCTTCAACACAAATCTTTGCTTCCTCAGACTAAAAATCCTTGCTAATTTACACTATGTCTATATATTAAACCCGAAGAGATGGGAAGGGAAAATCTCACATGCTTTATAAATGTATTTACATTATGACTGAAATTATTAATTAAAGATTAAAAATTTCACGTGTGTTATTAGTATCACGAAGAACACTCCGGAAACAATAAATCCTGTAGATTGTTCTGTACTGTCCTCTAGTGGTCATACTGGTAGCTACACTTACATTCGCGGATATTCCCAAATAAACTGTGTGCTCACCTCGTTGAATATTTAGATTAAAATTTAGATTTAGAATATTTGAAAGTTTTAGATTACTTCAACAATCTCAATGAAAAGAGCCAGTCAATTCATCTCAACAGTATATGCGAACCAGCACTGGACCACTGCTACCACCACACATCGTTTTTGAAAGGATGCAAGTTAAAATAACCGTTTTCTATTTAAATAAGTATACAGGAAAGCAAACATTACAAACACAGTCATCAATAAACGGCTGACTCACTTCTGAAATGAGACGAGGCAACAACATGTGTTGACAACTACGGTAAGTACAGTGACAAATGATTCATGAAATCCACACTATATATTGATTGTGTGTCTGTTGTCTATATGAACCCTGTAAAAACACTGGCATTAGTGTATGATTACATAAGCAGAACATTTTCATTTTGTTGAAAATGATCACTGACAAATGAGTTGTTACATATTTAGGCCACAAGATGGAGCTGAGACTCTTGAAGTTTTGAACTACTGTGGAAGATGGTGTGAATTATTCATGAAAAGGTTTATTCAAACGTGTTTTTATGTACTTTGAAATGTGTTTTTATGTACTGTGGTAATACCGTGGAACTATTTGCAGTTCCTTAAAGTACCATGTAAATTTCATGGTTTATGAAAACGGCAATCATACAGAACCATGTTATTATTAAATGACAGGCCACTGAGCCTTGGTTCCGTTACAGTACATTTACTTAATGATATCAGTGTCTTTTTTTCCATCACAAAAACAGACTTTTTGAAGGAAATACAGTTGGAATATTCCTCACAGTGGCCAGATTAATATTGTTAAACAAGTTAACAAAAAGCACAGAGTCTAATCACTTTTTATTGTAATTACTTTATTTTGATAGTAGTAATACTAATACAATTGTTAATATCATGCAGTAATATTAATATTATTGTTGTTATTTCTATAATAGTAACAGTAGTAACAATAATAGTACCAAACTATATGTATGTATTTGTTATGTTTTTATTTAACTAACTATTTTAATTATTTACTATACTAAAAATAATAATTATTATGAGTAGGCTATTATTAAGAATAATATATTTGTATAATCATTATTTTAATTGTTTACTCTTAACTATTATAGTAATTAACCCTAATTAATTTATTATGATGATGATTATTATATAAGCTATTAATATTGTTATATTTATTTGATTTACTCTTAGCTATTTTTATTATTAACCCTATTGATATTATTATTGTTAATGATAATAATAATGCAAATAATAGTCCAATATGATGAATATTATGCAATACTATTGCTGTTATTAATAGTATTATGATTGTTATAACAATTGTCTATATAATAAAAAATAAGAAGAGCACCATACTCTGATTATTTATTTATACATGTTTTAATTTTTTTTATGATTTACTACTAAATATTTGAACAATCAACCCTAAAGATTTTATTATTATTTTTGTTGTTTCAATATATACATATATATAATTTTTTTCATGGTAACAAGTACAATTTTATATGTGTAATGTATAAATGTTGGCCAACAATATACAGAGAACAGAGAAAATCTGTCCCAGAGAATAGTCACACTTCCGCTCAGTACACGCCTGTAGTGATGCAGGTCAAAGCGGGCGGCGCATGAGCACCTGAGCTGCAGTGGTTTCCATAGTGAGCGAGCGCACACACTTCAGCGAGAACACCGCGGATTTCCTGCTGGTGGACAATTCGCTCATTCGGCTCTAATGTTCACGACAGGACCGGATGAAAGGATGTAATCGGCGCTTCAGAAAAGGTAAATGCGCACTTATTGATCAGCTGTGATCGGGAGATATTGATCAGGATAAAGTTGAGTGTGTCTGTGGTCCTCTTTGCTAAACTCGCGTGAACGGGGCAGCGTGAGCCCCCTCAGAGAGAAACGGGGCTGATAAAGAGATATGGACCCTCCGCAATAGGATGGTATGGTTAGTTTTATATGTCTATAAGCTCTTACAGAGGGAAGGGCTCTTTACTGTAAAGTCGTTTTAAATTGTACTAAATGAATCCAAGCGAATCAAACGCTCGGCCTCCAGCAGCAGGATTGGTGTTGACGTGCTGTTCATAAACTGTTATGATCCGTTCTGATTGGCTGAGACTCAAGGATGCCGAGAGCTGATTGGCCGAGCGTGGTGTCACTCACATGCTGTCCCGAACGCATCTAAATGCATTGACGTGGAGAGCGAGAATTTATTGATTTCATAGCACTTTATAAAGTTTATAATATTTTAAACTAATTTATTACAGTCTGTAATTACGAGCCGTTTTCAGATGTTTAATTATGTTATTTTTGGCTAGTAGTGCAGTGATACAATCACAGTGTATCATGAAATCAAGGCACTTTTATTTATTTTTTTACATTAACATGACAATGTAATGGCATACTTTAAAGTACCATGTAGTACTAAAGCATGACATATGAAAATGTGAGGCTAACCATCTATACCCTGGTAGTTATATCAATGAACCATGGCTGAACCATAAAGTGAACTACAGTACTTTGTTGTAAGGGTTATAATAACACTTTCAGACCCTTTATAAACCAACAAGACTGCTAAAAAGAAATAATACATTGTTTAAGGCCATTCATACCATATGGATAACTGATGTATCATGTAATCTATGTAGTGCAATCATAGCTTAAAACCACTTTTATGAATCACGCCCTGACTTTTACATGACTAATTGATCATAATGTTATTGTTATTGGTTGGGTGCGATGTACATACAGTTCCTCTAAAAGATTGTGGGGTGTGTGGGTGTTTTCATGCTCTCCTGTCTTATTTTGCTGACCTGTGTTTTTTCCGCATGCACATGCGTGCACCGCTGTGCACATCACTGTCCTGTTATCTAACAGAGCTCTCTTCAACATCACACAAATTAGACAGTCACAGCCTTCGGTGGGAAATTGTGGATAATAAGGAAAGTGGCCAAATTATGAAGATAAATCAGTAGCAATACTCAAGAGTTTGCAGATTTGGATTTGAGAACTTGTACAATGAATGTGTACTCATAAGTTGTTCAATGTGAATTGCCAAGGAGCAACGAATGTCAGATTCAATTACAATTTTGATTGATTTATTTAAAACAAGTTTATAAATTCGGTCTGTGTATGAATTTACAAAATGTTCACGATATATGTTAAAAATACATTAAAGCGCCCTGTCTGACAAGGATTTGATCTCTGGTCACTTAATGTACTGCCAGTAGGATTAACCACTGGACCAGCATCCCAGCCCTAAATGATCTGTCACTTTGTTGATTTTCAGGTTAATCAAGTCATTATTCATTATAAAGAAATAAAAGCAATTGAAAGTATTTTATTGACATATTTCAGCCTATGATGCTTTAATGTTGCAAAAAAAATTATTCCACTTGGGATGTACTGCTCTGACAAGTGTAATCGCCAGTTCCCATTCAAACCAATGTCCCACGTTAACATGGGAAACCATGTTACTAGGGATGTGCCAGATATGCGGTTTCGTCAGATATCATCTTGCGAGTTATTGAATACATCTTTAAAGTGTGCAACACCAGTGTGTCTTGAGCCGCTTTTCACCTGTTCTGTTTCTGATGAGCTCGCCGCACCACACGCAACAACAAACCCAGTGCGAGAGAATCATGAACAAATGACTCTTTTGAACCGGATCTTTTTCATGAATCACCTGAAAAGAACTGAGGGTTTGAACTCGGGAGCTCAGGTTAGCAGTTTGAATCAGATTCACTTTCTCAGTGAATCATCTGTCAGTGTGTTCACAACTTGGGAGCACAGACATTTCAAAATAGGACTCCCATGTGTATTTCAGGCTTCTTTGTAATTAGAAGTCCCACACCACTTTATGAGATCCAGCTTTTGACACTTAAGATAATTGAGGGACTCATACACTACTATTACACAAAGTGCAAACATTCTCAAGAAGGCTACACACTACTGTATGTATGGCTGAAACTAACGATTATTAGAACTGTTATTCGACTATTCGAGCGATTATTGCAACGATTAATCGTGAGCTCTTAACCGATTATTCGGCTTGATAGGTTTTATTAAACATGCTTACTAACAATAAAGAGGACAGAATCATCTTTTAAAAATACCTCTAAATCACATCCACTGAATTACAAGGAAAAAACAAATATTTTTTTTATTAAGTTTAATTTATTAAAGAAAATTTTTGCAGAAAAATACTGTTGTAATCAAGTTTTTGTCTTGTTTTCCATTTAAATGATTTAAAAATCCTTAAAACAAGATACATTTACTTGAGAATCAACTTATAAGATATTTAGACTTGGAGAATATATCTTAAATATAAGTGTATTTTGTATATAAATGTATTTTTTTCACATGTTCATAATTCTGCCAATGTAGTAAAGAAATAATGTACTC